>NW_027223328.1:6298320-6483580 GCF_030449975.1 Polyergus mexicanus | reverse complement strand
AAGCAGTGGTATCAACGCAGAGTACTGTTGATATAATATTAACGAAAAAAGATAATTAATAAAATTAAAATGTTTGAAATATTGCAAAACTTAAAATTTTAATTTGTATTTCTTCTTATAATTATGTTCGCCTGATATTTTACTCATATTTGAGACCTTAAATTTTTGCGGTTTGAATTTTAATTTCAAATTCATATAAAAAAATTATCTATATTAAAAGACGATACAAATGAAAGAAAGTATATAATACAAAAATTTACAAATATCTAGATATGCAACTAGTTATATGAAATCTGATTTGTCAATTCTGGACATGCACATTCTATTGGTTAGAAATTTCACTCATACACATATCTTTCTTTACTACTGAAAGTCTGTGACAAAGCTATAGCTTTGGTACTTTTACCCTATAAAAATCTTGCAGCGCGCAAGCGCGGGCATAACGCTATACTTTACATATCGTGAACCGTGATGCGATTTATACAGTGCAGTGTTAAGTTCGGTTCAATTCATATCCAAGTTGTACTGACATTTACGAACTTGTAGCGGAGTATCCATATTCATCTCAAATCATCGAGAATCAGTTAGCTAAATCATGAAGTATATTCTGGTGACCGGCGGTGTGATCAGCGGCGTGGGCAAGGGTGTCATCGCCAGCTCGTTCGGCACTATCCTCAAACACTGTAACATTCGCGTGACATCCATCAAGATTGATCCTTATATCAATATCGATGCCGGGACGTTCTCGCCCTACGAGCACGGTGAGCGCGATATTAATTTCTGCACATCATTGTGCCATAATATTTGAAAAAACAGCGGTTTTTTCGTTAGCATGTTCGACATCAATCGGTATAAAATTGAGTTCAATTTCCTGTGCTATTGATACGGGACTTTATTGCGATCGCAGCAGTTGCACGTTATTGCGTAAAGATCGCTTCTTCCGTGATTCTAGCTCCTGATTTCTCGTTTCTTAACATTACAGAAATTTTTTTTTCATTTGAATATAATTTATAAAGGGTTATACACACACACACACACGCACACACACACACACACACACACACACACACACACACATATATATATATATATATATATATATACACATGTGTGTTGCGCGAGGTTTAATTCAAATCGTCTTGCCGATATTTCTATCACTGTTTTCTGTCTATTTTTTGATTATCGATAGAAAAGAAATAAATTACAAAATTTTTTATCTGAATAAACCATACAGTTGTGTGATAAAATTGAATAAAAATCGCTAAATTAAATTCCACGATAAGTGAGTGCCTTTATGGCGGTAAAATTTTCAGCCATGTGCTTACGCCATTTTGCATGCTGCCGCCACGCTATTTAATAATTAATTAAGATTTATCGAATGAGGTCAGATGAATTTTTATAGCTATATAAAATATATATGTACACAAATAAAATTAATTACGCATATATATATATATATATATATATATATATATATATATATATATGTATATATTGTATATAGTGCACTAATAGAAGAATATTCATTTTAAGCCCCAAGTTAATTTATTTTTCTACGCAAATATTCTACACTATACGAATCCATCTGAATATGTTTTTAGGCATCTTCCGGTTCTATACATGCATTTCCTACATTCAAAAAAATGTAGATAGAAAATGTAGAGCTGGAGAGAAAAAGCACAATAAAAAAAGTAACATTAAAATTGATGTTAAAATTGATGTATGTCTTATTTTTAAAAATTATATAATTATATTATATATTATTAATAAAATTAAAGTAATATAATAACATTTTTAACATTTTTTATAAAATTATATATGATTAAATTAATTGCATATAGGATCAAATTAGTACTAAATTATTTCTCATATAGTTTCAACTATTATACAGATAAAGTTTAATAATATATCTGAAACAATTAACTGTGATTGAACAATTAAAAATTATTATTGATCAACAAATTATTTTAATTATTAGAGTATAGTAATTGTTATATAAATATGTTTGCATAATTTCATTCATCCTTTAGAAATGGTTTCTAATGTCCAATGAAGCTTGATGCTTATCACCACATTCCATTGTTCAGTCAAGTAAGCGGTAAAAACATTCCTCGAAGGGAAACATCTTATGTTACTGGGTTTTTATAGACACATCCGCTGTCAGTTTTTTAATTTTGCTTATGTTACTTACTGGAAAGTTTCTGTTTACTCTGTACAACAGGAGAAGTTTATGTACTCGATGATGGTGGTGAAGTGGATCTTGATTTGGGCAATTACGAGCGTTTTCTGGATATCACTCTTCATAAGGACAATAATATAACAACGGGAAAAATTTATCAACATGTTATTACAAAAGAGAGACACGGAGATTATCTAGGAAAAACAGTACAAGGTATATCTCTATTTATATAATATCGCATATTTATATATAAGAAAGAGAAAGAGAGAGAAAAACACAATTTTTGCACAAATTAATAAAGATTGATATTATTTTTTAGTTGTACCTCACATCACTGATGCTATTCAGGAGTGGGTGGAAAGAGTTGCGAATCAGTCTGTAACAGAAGATGGAGCTAAACCAGAGGTATTGCTAATAATATGAATTATTATAATATATAATGTTACATAATTCCATAAGATATGTAAAAATATTAATTTACATAATATTCTTTATATATTTGTGATATATAATTCTAATTACATAATTTATTAATAATGCTTTACAGGTTTGCATAGTGGAATTAGGTGGCACAATAGGCGACATAGAGGGGATGCCGTTTGTAGAAGCATTTAGGCAATTTCAATTTAGAGTGAAGAAAGAAAACTTCTGTGTTGCCCATGTGTCTTTAGTGCCGCAGGTAACTGCGTTACATGCCTACAATCTTTACACACAGGTTACATTCTCGTTTACATATCTCTTCTATATTTTATGTGCACCCAGTAAGCAATTTGATAACAAATTGTTGCCAAATTGGCATCAAATTCGCTCAAAACTTGGTAACAAATCCAGTGCCATCTGTGTCCGCATTAAGCTTGTGTTTTGATGACAAAGCTTGTTGACATAACCTGACAGCAAATTGACGGCAAAAACCGAGCAAAGCTTGACATGATTTGACGTCAAATTGATGGCAAAAATCGACCAAGATCTGCGCAAGACAATCTGATAGCAGATTGTCAGCAAAAACCGAACAAATTCTGCAGCTTTTGGCCATTCATATAAAAGTATATATTTAAATAGATTTAAAGCCTTAACCCTAAGTAACAAAATGATGATAAGTTTTGGTCATAAAATGACCATTAGATAATTAGACATTATATAAAATCATATATTAATATGTTAAAACATATAGGTAAATTCAAATAACTTAATTTATAAAATTAAAGATCTTTTTGGACAGAAATTGTTTGAATAAGTGAAAATCGAACAATTATCTGTCCGATTTGCCAAAAATCAATTCAATATCTGAATTTCCTGTATAAGAATTATGTCAAAAATTGAACTGATAGAAATATATATATTATAATATTATTAGGATTTTGTAGACTTTATATACACTCATGACAAGAATTTGAATACGGGTATAGATAATGAATAACGCGCCGCATAGCGATAAGCGACTGAACTATTTTATAATACTTTGTAATAAGCTGCAGATTTTGTTCGGTTTTTGCTGCCAATTTGCTATCAGATTGCGCACTCTAGATCCTGCTCAGTTTTTGCCGACAATCTGATGTCAGTCATGTCAGCAAGCTTTGCTCGGTTTCTGTCGCCAATTTGCTGTGCAGTTATGTTAGCAAGCTTTGCTTGATTCTTGGCGGCAATCTGCCAGCTTAATCGGTAATAACAACTCTTGTACCAAATTTGTAGCTTTTTTGCTGACAATAATTTGTAGCAAGCACTTGGCAATATCTGTTAGAACAGACCTGGCTGACTGGGCATACAATAATAAATGCATAATTAATTTTTGTGAAACTCCCTAAACGTTTTTGTGAAGATAATTTCTGAGTAATTATTGAGATATAAAATACTTTTTAGCCAAAATCAACGGGTGAACCCAAGACGAAACCAACGCAATCTAGTGTGAGGGAGTTACGTGGATTAGGTTTATCACCCGATCTAATAGTTTGTAGATCGGAAACGCCTATTGGCAATTCTGCCAAAGAAAAAATTTCAAATTTCTGTCATGTCGCTCCAGAGCAGGTAATTATCATAAATATTTTTAATGAAGAAATAAACTGTATCGTAATTGATTAATTAAAATTGTTAATGTTTGAAAGTAAGTAATTAATTGATATCAACATTAAGTGACATCAAATATTTTGATCAGGTTATCACTATTCACGACTTAACATCCATATATCGAGTACCACTTCTTATGGAATATCAAGGCGTTATAGAGTTTCTCAATGATCGATTGCAACTGAATATCGGAATACCGCGTACGCGTTTCTTCATGCGAAAATGGCGAGATTTAGCTGATCGCGTGGATCATTTGCGGAAAGATGTTAACATCGCTCTAGTGGGCAAATATACAAAACTCGAGGATTCCTACGCTTCTGTTACAAAAGCGTTGCAACATGCTGCCATTGAGGCCGGTTATAAATTGAAATTGACGGTACTGTGTCGTAATTATTTGAAATATATATAATTTTATACATATTACATAATCATATTGTACTATTATTTTTTGAATGATTATGCAATAATATTATTGCAGTTTATTGAAGCTGCTAATCTAGAGCAAATTACATTAATGGAAAATCCAGTCTTGTATCATGAGGCTTGGCAACAGCTTTGTAAAAGCAGGTAAATATTTCAATATATTTTTATGGTTCTGTACTTCTCTTATATCCATAATTTTTAATGAAGATACATTTGTTGTGTTTAGTGGCATTATTGTACCAGGTGGCTTCGGTAAAAGAGGATTGGAAGGAAAGATGGAGGCCTGTCGATGGTGTAGAACAAACAACAAACCGTTTCTCGGCATCTGTCTGGGTCTACAAGCGGCAGTCATTGAATTCGCGCGAAACGTATTGAATCTCCAATCGGCGAACTCTACAGAAATTGATCCACATACTAGTAGTCCTGTGGTAATAGACATGCCAGAGCACAATCAGGGAATTATGGGGGGAACTATGAGGCTTGGCAAAAGACAAACGCGTTTCTGTAACAATAATTCTGTCCTAAGTAAGTACCAGAATCCATGTTTCAACTTGAGATCAATTTTCTTTTTTCAATGCCACAATATATGATATATTCTTAATATATATATATATATATATATATATATATATATATATATATATATATATATTATTTTATTTTTATATTTTTCTGTACAGAGAAATTGTATGACAATAAAGATGTCATAGAAGAAAGACATAGGCATAGATATGAAATAAATCCGGATTATGTTCCAGATTTAGAAGCAGCTGGTTTAAAATTTGTAGGTGAGTTATATTGCATTTTTTCACACACAATAAAGTTATAGTTTTGGTAAATATAATAGACAATCTTAATTATACATAATTGAGATAATACAATATATATATATATATATATATATATATATATACCCAGTAAGCAATTTGATAACAAATTGTTGCCAAATTGGCATCAAATTCGCTCAAACTTGGTAACAAATCCAGTGCCATCTGTGTCCGCATTAAGCTTGTGTTTTGGTGACAAAGCTTGTTGACATACCCTGACAGCAAATTGACGGCAAAAACCGAGCAAAGCTTGACATGATTTGACGTCAAATTGATGGCAAAAATCGAGCAAGATCTGCGCAAGACAATCTGATAGCAGATTGTCAGCAAAAACCGAACAAATTCTGCAGCTTTTGGCCATTCATATAAAAGTATATATTTAAATAGATTTAAAGCCTTAACCCTAAGTAACAAAATGATGATAAGTTATGGTCATAAAATGACCATTAGATAATTAGACATTATACAAAATCATATATTAATATGTTAAAACATATAGGTAAATTCAAATAACTTAATTTATAAAATTAAAGATCTTTTTGGACAGAAATTGTTTGAATAAGTGAAAATCGAACAATTATCTGTCCGATTTGCAAAAAATCAATTCAATATCTGAATTTCCTGTATAAGAATTGTGTCAAAAATTGAACTGATAGAAATATATATATTATAATATTATTAGCATTTTGTAGGCTTTATATACACTCATGACAAGAATTTGAATACGGGTATAGATAATGAATAACGCGCCGCATAGCGATAAGCGACTGAACTATTTTATAATACTTTGTAATAAGCTGCAGATTTTGTTCGGTTTTTGCTGCCAATTTGCCATCAGATTGCGCACTCTAGATCCTGCTCAGTTTTTGCCGACAATCTGATGTCAGTCATGTCAGCAAGCTTTGCTCGGTTTCTGCCGCCAATTTGCTGTGTAGTTATGTCAGCAAGCTTTGCTTGATTCTTGCCGGCAATCTGCCAGCTTAATCGGTAATAACAACTCTTGTACCAAATTTGTAGCCTTTTTGCTGACAATAATTTGTAGCAAGCACTTGGCAATATCTGTTAGAACAGACCTGGCTGACTGGGTATATATATACTCTATATAGTCTAACATTTTGTTTAATAGGTCGTGATGACGATGAAAATATACGAATGGAAATCGCCGAATTGGAAGGACATAGTTATTATGTAGCTACGCAGTTTCATCCTGAGTATCTATCAAGGCCTTTAAAACCCTCACCGCCGTTCCTCGGTTTAATTTTAGCCAGTGTAGACAAACTGAAGTATTATGTAGCACGAGGATGTAAATTTTCACCTCGCCAACAGAGCGATAATGAATCAGGTAATAATGAAATAACTAGAAAAAGATATATAAAAAAATAAAAATTTATATTAAATTAACGTAATTAGTATAATTAATATATATTAATATAATTGCGCGCACACACATATATGCAAAATGTATGTTTGATGTAAAAATTAGACATAATTTCAATTTGCATGCAAATTTCTCCAACTTACTCATTTGTCATGTTGATTGTTACAGACGATGACTACATGTTGGAGAAAGTGTCAAAATTGCAGTTGTCTAGTAATGCAAGTAGAAGTGGTAGTAATATTACAGAACTCAATGATACTTTGCATTGAGTGAAATTTTATTATCGCAAATTTATTTTGTATCATTCCATTTTCCTATAATCTGATCCACATGTCTTTCTCTAGTCTTACATAATTCATGATTAAAAATTGAAACATAATAAATACATGAATATGTGATAAGTATATATTTGTACAATATATATATATATATGTTAATAATATAAATTTAAATCTTGCTATAACTGAAAACAGAAGTTAGAATCCTAATATAGCTTACAAGCAGCAACAACTATAAATACAAATATATAATTTATGATAACTTTAGGAATGAGTCTGTATCTCATATAAGTTACTATGAAATCTCATGTTTTGGTTAAATATATATATGTAAACAGGTTCTTATAGAAAATAGATTTCATCATTTTAATACATCGTTTTATACCAGAGATTTAAATTTATATAATTTTAATAAGTTAAAATGTTATGAGGGAATAAATAGTGTTTATGATATTATAATACACTATTTCAATTGTAAGTCTGCAGTATTCAAACTACATTTTTTATATCGACAAACTAATTTTTTATACGTACAAAGTATTCAGGATGAGGGATAGAGAGAGTGTCCCGAAATATTATAATTTTATTATAATCTCATGTATATCAAACAATTGTTATATTGTACATAATGTATAATGTAGTAGTGTATACCTAATACGAATTTTATTAGATATTATAAGTTTTATATTTTGTAATAAATTATGTCATGTTTAAACGTAAAAATTTCTTGTATGTTTGTATGTATTGATAAAAATATTAATATGTTTCAGATCAAATGAAATATATATGTATATGTGAATCTAGATTTTAAAGATTTAATTTAATTATATACAAGCCGAAATCATAATCTCTTTCTAAAAACATGATTTGTCTTTTATAAATTATATAATGATTATAAAGATTCTTTGAATTATAGCGACAATTAACTTATCATAGTCTAGTCTAGTCTTGTTGATATAATATTAACGAAAAAAGATAATTAATAAAATTAAAATGTTTGAAATATTGCAAAACTTAAAATTTTAATTTGTATTTCTTCTTATAATTATGTTCGCCTGATATTTTACTCATATTTGAGACCTTAAATTTTTGCGGTTTGAATTTTAATTTCAAATTCATATAAAAAAATTATCTATATTAAAAGACGATACAAATGAAAGAAAGTATATAATACAAAAATTTACAAATATCTAGATATGCAACTAGTTATATGAAATCTGATTTGTCAATTCTGGACATGCACATTCTATTGGTTAGAAATTTCACTCATACACATATCTTTCTTTACTACTGAAAGTCTGTGACAAAGCTATAGCTTTGGTACTTTTACCCTATAAAAATCTTGCAGCGCGCAAGCGCGGGCATAACGCTATACTTTACATATCGTGAACCGTGATGCGATTTATACAGTGCAGTGTTAAGTTCGGTTCAATTCATATCCAAGTTGTACTGACATTTACGAACTTGTAGCGGAGTATCCATATTCATCTCAAATCATCGAGAATCAGTTAGCTAAATCATGAAGTATATTCTGGTGACCGGCGGTGTGATCAGCGGCGTGGGCAAGGGTGTCATCGCCAGCTCGTTCGGCACTATCCTCAAACACTGTAACATTCGCGTGACATCCATCAAGATTGATCCTTATATCAATATCGATGCCGGGACGTTCTCGCCCTACGAGCACGGTGAGCGCGATATTAATTTCTGCACATCATTGTGCCATAATATTTGAAAAAACAGCGGTTTTTTCGTTAGCATGTTCGACATCAATCGGTATAAAATTGAGTTCAATTTCCTGTGCTATTGATACGGGACTTTATTGCGATCGCAGCAGTTGCACGTTATTGCGTAAAGATCGCTTCTTCCGTGATTCTAGCTCCTGATTTCTCGTTTCTTAACATTACAGAAATTTTTTTTTCATTTGAATATAATTTATAAAGGGTTATACACACACACACACACGCACACACACACACACACACACACATATATATATATATATATATATATATATATACACATGTGTGTTGCGCGAGGTTTAATTCAAATCGTCTTGCCGATATTTCTATCTCTGTTTTCTGTCTATTTTTTGATTATCGATAGAAAAGAAATAAATTACAAAATTTTTTATCTGAATAAACCATACAGTTGTGTGATAAAATTGAATAAAAATCGCTAAATTAAATTCCACGATAAGTGAGTGCCTTTATGGCGGTAAAATTTTCAGCCATGTGCTTACGCCATTTTGCATGCTGCCGCCACGCTATTTAATAATTAATTAAGATTTATCGAATGAGGTCAGATGAATTTTTATAGCTATATAAAATATATATGTACACAAATAAAATTAATTACGCATATATATATATATATATATATATATGTAAAGATATATATATATATATATGTAAAGATATGTTCCTAAAGCTAAAACAAATAACAAGGAAGTTCACACCTCATCACACAACAGTCAGGGACGACGATGGAAGGCTTCTAACAGACCAGGACAACATAAAAGAACGTTGGAAATCCTACTGCGAAAAATTGTTCAAGGACGAAACGCTGAAAAACACTAGCAAGGTGGAAGCTCCAGTCTTTGATCTAGAACCTGATATCACCATACAAGAGGTGCAAACCGCCCTAGGAAAAATAAAACCAAACAAGGCGGCTGGAGAGGACAGCGTCGTGATCGAAATGATTACATCCCTCGGCGAAACAGGAACCAGAATGATGTTCACACTCTGCAAACAAATATGGAGGTCCTGCAAATGGCCATCAGACTGGACAAGCTCGATTTATGTACCTCTCCATAAAAGGGGGGCTAAGGATCGCTGCGAAAATTATAGAACCATTTCACTCATTTCACACGCTAGCAAAGTAATGTTACAAATAATTCTGGAACGATTAAAGCCGTATTTACTACCACAAATACCAGAAGAACAAGCAGGCTTTATGCCACAGAGAGGCACAAGAGAGCATATACTAAATATGCGCCAGATTATAGAAAAGTGCAGGGAATACAACGTTAAGGTCTATATCTGCTTCCTCGACTACTGCAAAGCGTTTGACTGTGTGCAATGGCAAAGAATGTGGACAATACTGGCGGAAATGGGAACACCGCAGCACCTGATTACCTTAATCAAAAATCTGTACGAGAGCAGCAGAGCCAAAGTCAGGGTTAATGCTGACATGTCAGAGCCCTTCGTCCTGGAGAAGGGGGTGCGACAAGGATGTATCCTGAGTCCCGTTTTATTTAACATCTATGGGGAGTGGATAATCAGGAGAGCAACAGATGGGTGGAAAGGTGGCATCGCGGTGGGTGGCAGGAAACTTTGCAACTTGCGATACGCCGATGACACCACACTTCTTGCTACGACTGAGGAAGAGCTGATCGAGCTTGTCAGCAGAGTAGAGATAGCCAGCAACGAGGTTGGGTTACAAATTAATAGGGAAAAAACTAAAATAATGATTGTAGACAGACCAAATGACAATCAGAGGGAGGTAACCCAAATCAGTAACATACAGGTGGTGGATAGGTTTGTTTATCTGGGGACACTACTGATGAACACAGGCGGAAACACTGAGGAGATCAAAAGGAGAGCAGGAATCTCAAAAACGGCAGTTGCGCAACTAACGAAAATATGGCAAAGCCATGACATACATGTCGAAACAAAAAAGCGCCTAATGAAGAGCCTTGTGTTCTCTGTGTTTATGTACGCTTCAGAATGCTGGACCATAAAGAAAGCCGACCTTCGTAGGATAGATGGTTTCGAGATGACATGTTGGAGGAGAATGCTCAGAATACCGTGGACTGCCAGGAGGACCAACCAATCCATCTTAAAAGAACTAAAAATAAAGAACCGGCTGAGTACGATAATAAGACGCCGGATATTAAAATACTTTGGCCACACCATAAGGAAAGATGGGCTGGAGAAACTGATGCTACAAGGCAGGGTCGAGGGATCCAGGAGTAGAGGGAGATCGCCTACACGGTACACCGACGTTGTCATAAAGGCGACAAACACGTCTTTAATGCAATGCATGAGGATGGCTGAGGATAGGAACACATGGGGAGCTATGTCACAGTCGGCTTTTTCTGAAACGGATTCATGAGGCCACGATGCTCGATGCGGGCAATCGACGAGGAAGAAGATATATATGTATATATTGTATATAGTGCAATAATAGAAGAATATTCATTTTAAGCCCCAAGTTAATTTATTTTTCTATGCAAATATTCTACACTATACGAATCCATCTGAATATGTTTTTAGGCATCTTCCGGTTCTATACATGCATTTCCTACATTCAAAAAAATGTAGATAGAAAATGTAGAGCTGGAGAGAAAAAGCACAATAAAAAAAGTAACATTAAAATTGATGTTAAAATTGATGTATGTCTTATTTTTAAAAATTATATAATTATATTATATATTATTAATAAAATTAAAGTAATATAATAACATTTTTAACATTTTTTATAAAATTATATATGATTAAATTAATTGCATATAGGATCAAATTAGTACTAAATTATTTCTCATATAGTTTCAACTATTATACAGATAAAGTTTAATAATATATCTGAAACAATTAACTGTGATTGAACAATTAAAAATTATTATTGATCAACAAATTATTTTAATTATTAGAGTATAGTAATTGTTATATAAATATGTTTGCATAATTTCATTCATCCTTTAGAAATGGTTTCTAATGTCCAATGAAGCTTGATGCTTATCACCACATTCCATTGTTCAGTCAAGTAAGCGGTAAAAACATTCCTCGAAGGGAAACATCTTATGTTACTGGGTTTTTATAGACACATCCGCTGTCAGTTTTTTAATTTTGCTTATGTTACTTACTGGAAAGTTTCTGTTTACTCTGTACAACAGGAGAAGTTTATGTACTCGATGATGGTGGTGAAGTGGATCTTGATTTGGGCAATTACGAGCGTTTTCTGGATATCACTCTTCATAAGGACAATAATATAACAACGGAAAAAATTTATCAACATGTTATTACAAAAGAGAGACACGGAGATTATCTAGGAAAAACAGTACAAGGTATATCTCTATTTATATAATATCGCATATTTATATATAAGAAAGAGAAAGAGAGAGAAAAACACAATTTTTGCACAAATTAATAAAGATTGATATTATTTTTTAGTTGTACCTCACATCACTGATGCTATTCAGGAGTGGGTGGAAAGAGTTGCGAATCAGTCTGTAACAGAAGATGGAGCTAAACCAGAGGTATTGCTAATAATATGAATTATTACAATATATAATGTTACATAATTCCATAAGATATGTAAAAATATTAATTTACATAATATTCTTTATATATTTGTGATATATAATTCTAATTACATAATTTATTAATAATGCTTTACAGGTTTGCATAGTGGAATTAGGTGGCACAATAGGCGACATAGAGGGGATGCCGTTTGTAGAAGCATTTAGGCAATTTCAATTTAGAGTGAAGAAAGAAAACTTCTGTGTTGCCCATGTGTCTTTAGTGCCGCAGGTAACTGCGTTACATGCCTACAATCTTTACACACAGGTTACATTCTCGTTTACATATCTCTTCTATATTTTATGTGCATACAATAATAAATGCATAATTAATTTTTGTGAAACTCCCTAAACGTTTTTGTGAAGATAATTTCTGAGTAATTATTGAGATATAAAATACTTTTTAGCCAAAATCAACGGGTGAACCCAAGACGAAACCAACGCAATCTAGTGTGAGGGAGTTACGTGGATTAGGTTTATCACCCGATCTAATAGTTTGTAGATCGGAAACGCCTATTGGCAATTCTGCCAAAGAAAAAATTTCAAATTTCTGTCATGTCGCTCCAGAGCAGGTAATTATCATAAATATTTTTAATGAAGAAATAAACTGTATCGTAATTGATTAATTAAAATTGTTAATGTTTGAAAGTAAGTAATTAATTGATATCAACATTAAGTGACATCAAATATTTTGATCAGGTTATCACTATTCACGACTTAACATCCATATATCGAGTACCACTTCTTATGGAATATCAAGGCGTTATAGAGTTTCTCAATGATCGATTGCAACTGAATATCGGAATACCGCGTCCGCGTTTCTTCATGCGAAAATGGCGAGATTTAGCTGATCGCGTGGATCATTTGCGGAAAGATGTTAACATCGCTCTAGTGGGCAAATATACAAAACTCGAGGATTCCTACGCTTCTGTTACAAAAGCGTTGCAACATGCTGCCATTGAGGCCGGTTATAAATTGAAATTGACGGTACTGTGTCGTAATTATTTGAAATATATATAATTTTATACATATTACATAATCATATTGTACTATTATTTTTTGAATGATTATGCAATAATATTATTGCAGTTTATTGAAGCTGCTAATCTAGAGCAGATTACATTAATGGAAAATCCAGTCTTGTATCATGAGGCTTGGCAACAGCTTTGTAAAAGCAGGTAAATATTTCAATATATTTTTATGGTTCTGTACTTCTCTTATATCCATAATTTTTAATGAAGATACATTTGTTGTGTTTAGTGGCATTATTGTACCAGGTGGCTTCGGTAAAAGAGGATTGGAAGGAAAGATGGAGGCCTGTCGATGGTGTAGAACAAACAACAAACCGTTTCTCGGCATCTGTCTGGGTCTACAAGCGGCAGTCATTGAATTCGCGCGAAACGTATTGAATCTCCAATCGGCGAACTCTACAGAAATTGATCCACATACTAGTAGTCCTGTGGTAATAGACATGCCAGAGCACAATCAGGGAATTATGGGGGGAACTATGAGGCTTGGCAAAAGACAAACGCGTTTCTGTAACAATAATTCTGTCCTAAGTAAGTACCAAAATCCATGTTTCAACTTGAGATCAATTTTCTTTTTTCAATGCCACAATATATGATATATTCTTAATATATATATATATATATATATATATATATATATATATATATATTATTTTATTTTTATATTTTTCTGTACAGAGAAATTGTATGACAATAAAGATGTCATAGAAGAAAGACATAGGCATAGATATGAAATAAATCCGGATTATGTTCCAGATTTAGAAGCAGCTGGTTTAAAATTTGTAGGTGAGTTATATTGCATTTTTTCACACACAATAAAGTTATAGTTTTGGTAAATATAATAGACAATCTTAATTATACATAATTGAGATAATACAATATATATATATATATATATATATATATATATATATATACTCTATATAGTTTAACATTTTGTTTAATAGGTCGTGATGACGATGAAAATATACGAATGGAAATCGCCGAATTGGAAGGACATAGTTATTATGTAGCTACGCAGTTTCATCCTGAGTATCTATCAAGGCCTTTAAAACCCTCACCGCCGTTCCTCGGTTTAATTTTAGCCAGTGTAGACAAACTGAAGTATTATGTAGCACGAGGATGTAAATTTTCACCTCGCCAACAGAGCGATAATGAATCAGGTAATAATGAAATAACTAGAAAAAGATATATAAAAAAATAAAAATTTATATTAAATTAACGTAATTAGTATAATTAATATATATTAATATAATTGCGCGCACACACATATATGCAAAATGTATGTTTGATGTAAAAATTAGACATAATTTCAATTTGCATGCAAATTTCTCCAACTTACTCATTTGTCATGTTGATTGTTACAGACGATGACTACATGTTGGAGAAAGTGTCAAAATTGCAGTTGTCTAGTAATGCAAGTAGAAGTGGTAGTAATATTACAGAACTCAATGATACTTTGCATTGAGTGAAATTTTATTATCGCAAATTTATTTTGTATCATTCCATTTTCCTATAATCTGATCCACATGTCTTTCTCTAGTCTTACATAATTCATGATTAAAAATTGAAACATAATAAATACATGAATATGTGATAAGTATATATTTGTACAATATATATATATATATATTAATAATATAAATTTAAATCTTGCTATAACTGAAAACAGAAGTTAGAATCCTAATATAGCTTACAAGCAGCAACAACTATAAATACAAATATATAATTTATGATAACTTTAGGAATGAGTCTGTATCTCATATAAGTTACTATGAAATCTCATGTTTTGGTTAAATATATATATGTAAACAGGTTCTTATAGAAAATAGATTTCATCATTTTAATACATCGTCTTATACCAGAGATTTAAATTTATATAATTTTAATAAGTTAAAATGTTATGAGGGAATAAATAGTGTTTATGATATTATAATACACTATTTCAATTGTAAGTCTGCAGTATTCAAACTACATTTTTTATATCGACAAACTAATTTTTTATACGTACAAAGTATTCAGGATGAGGGATAGAGAGAGTGTCCCGAAATATTATAATTTTATTATAATCTCATGTATATCAAACAATTGTTATATTGTACATAATGTATAATGTAGTAGTGTATACCTAATACGAATTTTATTAGATATTATAAGTTTTATATTTTGTAATAAATTATGTCATGTTTAAACGTAAAAATTTCTTGTATGTTTGTATGTATTGATAAAAATATTAATATGTTTCAGATCAAATGAAATATATATGTATATGTGAATCTAGATTTTAAAGATTTAATTTAATTATATACAAGCCGAAATCATAATCTCTTTCTAAAAACATGATTTGTCTTTTATAAATTATATAATGATTATAAAGATTCTTTGAATTATAGCGACAATTAACTTATCATAGTCTAGTCTAGTCTTGTTGATATAATATTAACGAAAAAAGATAATTAATAAAATTAAAATGTTTGAAATATTGCAAAACTTAAAATTTTAATTTGTATTTCTTCTTATAATTATGTTCGCCTGATATTTTACTCATATTTGAGACCTTAAATTTTTGCGGTTTGAATTTTAATTTCAAATTCATATAAAAAAATTATCTATATTAAAAGACGATACAAATGAAAGAAAGTATATAATACAAAAATTTACAAATATCTAGATATGCAACTAGTTATATGAAATCTGATTTGTCAATTCTGGACATGCACATTCTATTGGTTAGAAATTTCACTCATACACATATCTTTCTTTACTACTGAAAGTCTGTGACAAAGCTATAGCTTTGGTACTTTTACCCTATAAAAATCTTGCAGCGCGCAAGCGCGGGCATAACGCTATACTTTACATATCGTGAACCGTGATGCGATTTATACAGTGCAGTGTTAAGTTCGGTTCAATTCATATCCAAGTTGTACTGACATTTACGAACTTGTAGCGGAGTATCCATATTCATCTCAAATCATCGAGAATCAGTTAGCTAAATCATGAAGTATATTCTGGTGACCGGCGGTGTCATCAGCGGCGTGGGCAAGGGTGTCATCGCCAGCTCGTTCGGCACTATCCTCAAACACTGTAACATTCGCGTGACATCCATCAAGATTGATCCTTATATCAATATCGATGCCGGGACGTTCTCGCCCTACGAGCACGTGAGCGCGATATTAATTTCTGCACATCATTGTGCCATAATATTTGAAAAAACAGCGGTTTTTTCGTTAGCATGTTCGACATCAATCGGTATAAAATTGAGTTCAATTTCCTGTGCTATTGATACGGGACTTTATTGCGATCGCAGCAGTTGCACGTTATTGCGTAAAGATCGCTTCTTCCGTGATTCTAGCTCCTGATTTCTCGTTTCTTAACATTACAGAAATTTTTTTTTCATTTGAATATAATTTATAAAGGGTTATACACACACACACACACGCACACACACACACACACACACACACACATATATATATATAT
Organism: Polyergus mexicanus; assembly: GCF_030449975.1. Classification (NCBI taxonomy): domain Eukaryota; kingdom Metazoa; phylum Arthropoda; class Insecta; order Hymenoptera; family Formicidae; genus Polyergus; species Polyergus mexicanus. The sequence goes on along the minus strand of NW_027223328.1, from coordinate 6,466,627 downwards.
ATATATATATATACACATGTGTGTTGCGCGAGGTTTAATTCAAATCGTCTTGCCGATATTTCTATCACTGTTTTCTGTCTATTTTTTGATTATCGATAGAAAAGAAATAAATTACAAAATTTTTTATCTGAATAAACCATACAGTTGTGTGATAAAATTGAATAAAAATCGCTAAATTAAATTCCACGATAAGTGAGTGCCTTTATGGCGGTAAAATTTTCAGCCATGTGCTTACGCCATTTTGCATGCTGCCGCCACGCTATTTAATAATTAATTAAGATTTATCGAATGAGGTCAGATGAATTTTTATAGCTATATAAAATATATATGTACACAAATAAAATTAATTACGCATATATATATATATATATATATATATATATATATATATATGTATATATTGTATATAGTGCACTAATAGAAGAATATTCATTTTAAGCCCCAAGTTAATTTATTTTTCTACGCAAATATTCTACACTATACGAATCCATCTGAATATGTTTTTAGGCATCTTCCGGTTCTATACATGCATTTCCTACATTCAAAAAAATGTAGATAGAAAATGTAGAGCTGGAGAGAAAAAGCACAATAAAAAAAGTAACATTAAAATTGATGTTAAAATTGATGTATGTCTTATTTTTAAAAATTATATAATTATATTATATATTATTAATAAAATTAAAGTAATATAATAACATTTTTAACATTTTTTATAAAATTATATATGATTAAATTAATTGCATATAGGATCAAATTAGTACTAAATTATTTCTCATATAGTTTCAACTATTATACAGATAAAGTTTAATAATATATCTGAAACAATTAACTGTGATTGAACAATTAAAAATTATTATTGATCAACAAATTATTTTAATTATTAGAGTATAGTAATTGTTATATAAATATGTTTGCATAATTTCATTCATCCTTTAGAAATGGTTTCTAATGTCCAATGAAGCTTGATGCTTATCACCACATTCCATTGTTCAGTCAAGTAAGCGGTAAAAACATTCCTCGAAGGGAAACATCTTATGTTACTGGGTTTTTATAGACACATCCGCTGTCAGTTTTTTAATTTTGCTTATGTTACTTACTGGAAAGTTTCTGTTTACTCTGTACAACAGGAGAAGTTTATGTACTCGATGATGGTGGTGAAGTGGATCTTGATTTGGGCAATTACGAGCGTTTTCTGGATATCACTCTTCATAAGGACAATAATATAACAACGGGAAAAATTTATCAACATGTTATTACAAAAGAGAGACACGGAGATTATCTAGGAAAAACAGTACAAGGTATATCTCTATTTATATAATATCGCATATTTATATATAAGAAAGAGAAAGAGAGAGAAAAACACAATTTTTGCACAAATTAATAAAGATTGATATTATTTTTTAGTTGTACCTCACATCACTGATGCTATTCAGGAGTGGGTGGAAAGAGTTGCGAATCAGTCTGTAACAGAAGATGGAGCTAAACCAGAGGTATTGCTAATAATATGAATTATTATAATATATAATGTTACATAATTCCATAAGATATGTAAAAATATTAATTTACATAATATTCTTTATATATTTGTGATATATAATTCTAATTACATAATTTATTAATAATGCTTTACAGGTTTGCATAGTGGAATTAGGTGGCACAATAGGCGACATAGAGGGGATGCCGTTTGTAGAAGCATTTAGGCAATTTCAATTTAGAGTGAAGAAAGAAAACTTCTGTGTTGCCCATGTGTCTTTAGTGCCGCAGGTAACTGCGTTACATGCCTACAATCTTTACACACAGGTTACATTCTCGTTTACATATCTCTTCTATATTTTATGTGCATACAATAATAAATGCATAATTAATTTTTGTGAAACTCCCTAAACGTTTTTGTGAAGATAATTTCTGAGTAATTATTGAGATATAAAATACTTTTTAGCCAAAATCAACGGGTGAACCCAAGACGAAACCAACGCAATCTAGTGTGAGGGAGTTACGTGGATTAGGTTTATCACCCGATCTAATAGTTTGTAGATCGGAAACGCCTATTGGCAATTCTGCCAAAGAAAAAATTTCAAATTTCTGTCATGTCGCTCCAGAGCAGGTAATTATCATAAATATTTTTAATGAAGAAATAAACTGTATCGTAATTGATTAATTAAAATTGTTAATGTTTGAAAGTAAGTAATTAATTGATATCAACATTAAGTGACATCAAATATTTTGATCAGGTTATCACTATTCACGACTTAACATCCATATATCGAGTACCACTTCTTATGGAATATCAAGGCGTTATAGAGTTTCTCAATGATCGATTGCAACTGAATATCGGAATACCGCGTCCGCGTTTCTTCATGCGAAAATGGCGAGATTTAGCTGATCGCGTGGATCATTTGCGGAAAGATGTTAACATCGCTCTAGTGGGCAAATATACAAAACTCGAGGATTCCTACGCTTCTGTTACAAAAGCGTTGCAACATGCTGCCATTGAGGCCGGTTATAAATTGAAATTGACGGTACTGTGTCGTAATTATTTGAAATATATATAATTTTATACATATTACATAATCATATTGTACTATTATTTTTTGAATGATTATGCAATAATATTAGGAGAATTAGAGAATTTTAATAAGTTAAAATGTTATGAGAGAATAAATAGTTTTTATGATATTATAATACAGGAGGTGGCCGATAAATACGGTGAGTTCCGAACTGCCCGCGAGGCCTTGGTCAAGGCCACACGAGTGGCCCAGGCCAGTGCGTGGATGGAGTTACTCCGGACCTTGGAGGATGACCCTTGGGGGCGCCCATATCGTATTGTACTCAATAAATTGAGACTTTGGGCGCTCCCAACTACGGTGACATTGGACCCCCATTTTCTGGATGATATCCTCTTCGCTCTATTTCCTAGCAGGGCCTCTGGGGAAGATTGGACCCTGGGGTTGGGCCCAGTAGAGTGGGGGAAGGAGATGGGGGTCACTCCGGAAAAGGTGGGGGTGACCGTTAAAAGGCTGGGCACAAATAAGGCCCCAGGCCCTGATGGCATCCCGGGCCGGGTCCTTGCCCTAACCTCCGGGGACCTGGGAGATTGGCTGAGGCAGCTCTTTGATAACTGCCTCAGACTCGGTCGGTTCCCCAAGAGATGGAAGGTGGCGAGGGTGGTGCTCCTTCCCAAGGCAGGGAAGCCTATGGACTCCCCCTCGGCGTACCGTCCTATATGTCTGCTGGACGAGACGGGAAAGATGTTTGAAAAGAGTAGTGTTATAGGGCCGATTCTAACTCTGGTCCTCCGAGGAGAATGCGGGGCGAGGGGAAACCGCGAGGGCGAGGGGGCATGACGTCACGCGGGCGGAGGGGGATTTTGGAGGCGCGGAGGACTGACGTCAGGCGGGCGGGGGGAGCTTATCGCGGGAGCATAATCGGCGGGGTGTATTACAAAGGCAAGCGCCGATTTCCGACTGCTCGAGAATTCATAAACATTATAAACAAATATCGTCTCACATTGCACTATTGCACGTGCGGTATTATTGAATTTCGTAGAAAGATGATAAGGTTAGTGCCGATGTCTGGCTGCTATAATTTATTATAAATAAAATAGAACCGTCACGGTGGTCTCTTCATTTTTTCCAGGAAAAGTCGCTCGCACTATTGTGCGTAACGTTAGATAATAAGGCGAGCGCCGATATCTGGCTGCTAGAATTCGCTAGAGTCGGGACATGTTTATCGGTGTACTTACAAAGGCGGGTGTCGATGTCTGAAATATAAGGCAAGCGCCGATTATTATATTATTTATTTTATTATTATTATTTTTATTATTTTATTATTTTTTATTATTTTTTATTTTTGTTTATATTTTATATTTTATATTTTACACACACACAAAATTTGTACTATACACACGTTTTTTTTTAAATAAACATTATATATATATATAATAAAATGATTATTTCTGCACCTTCTTCTTTCCTTTTCCCATATGCATGCCTCGCATTATCTCTTTTTCTCCCACAAACGTCATCCTTTTCCCACGCCAATGCGGACGCTATCCTTCTCCTACATGCGTGCATGCCTCGCGCTATCTCCCTCATACTCACCGCCTTACGAACGCCGTATCTCGCATCATCATCCACGCGCATGCCTCGCGCTATCCTTCTCGCACGCCCATAGAATGCTATCCTTTTCCTACTCGCGAACGCCTCGCGCTGTCCTTCTCCTACACGCGTGCATACCTCGCGCTATCTCTCTTATACTCACCGCCTTACGAACGCCGTATCTCGCATCATCATCCACGCGCATGCCTCGCGCTATCCTTCTCGCACGCCCATAGAATGCTATCCTTTTCCTACTCGCGAACGCCTCGCGCTGTCCTTATCCCACACGCGTGCATGCGATCGCCTCGCGCTGTCTCCCTCATACTCACCGTCTTACGAACGCTATTCCTCTTCCACGCTCATGCGAACTCCTCGCGCTGTCCTTTTCCCACATCCATGCGAACGCCTCGCGCCGTCCTTCTCCTATACGCGTGCATGCGATCGCCTCGCGCTATCTCCCTCATACTCACCATCTTACGAACGCTGTACTTATCGCACCGACTTACGAATGCTATCCCTTTCCCGCGCTCATGCAAACGCCTTGCGCCGTCCTTCTCCCACGCATTACTGCATCGTACCTTAAGATCGCGCGCGCGGTTTGTACGGAGAATATGCAAGGAAGGGAAGCGAAAGAAATACATAATCATTTTTTTTCATTTTTTAACACATTTATTTATTTATTTATATTATCATACATCACCCCGTCTCAAGGTTTCAGACAAAATTTCATCCACAGCATAAGCTAATAGTTCGCAATCTATGATAGATGTTTTATCATAGACTTCGCGCAAGATTTTGACCGCAGAATCTCTCTCGGCGCCAAACATATTACTTTGCAAACTCCGAACAAATTGATCGAAACTCTCATTTACAGCTTCTAGATTCTCGCACAGCTTCAAATATTCGTGATTAACACAGTGTTCGAGTTCGAATAAGAAAAATATAGTTGACGGTTTCATGTACAAGCAAGAATCGCGCAACGTAAGTTTGACAACACTCGCATCACTTATTTTAACAATCTCAACTGTTAAATAGTTAACCCATATCGGTGCATGATTAGGCGTTTGTACAAGTTGTTCAACGTCCGCTCGTTTCAGCATTAGCGATTCCCATGTATCGATAGACAAAACGATTCGGTTGCCTCGGTTATCGCCCAGATGCAGTTCCACGTAAGATGTTATTCCAACGTTGATTCCGATATCCAAGTATTTATAAGCAGTGCGCGTCAAAGCAAATCTACGTACCAAAATACGTGGTTTACCGCATCTTAAAAATACAAAAAAAAAAATGAAATAGCATGGAAAAAAACATATATGAAAAATATATGAAAAATATATATAAAACATTTGATGATACTTACAAATCAAGTGGTTTCTTGTACGGTTTAATTTCATCTCGTGGTTTCTTGCACGGTTTAATTTCGTCTCGTGGAACGTAGTAATTCACGCGTTTGTAACCGTTGCTGGTGCTTCCTTCAGCGGAGTACATTTTGTCTCTCGGTTATGAGAAGTGGACTGTTGGTACTAGCAGTTGACACGATACTGATCATATAAAAATTAATCGAATATACGTGACGCTTATTTTTCAAAAGTATGATGTGGTGGGAGATCAATGCTCTGAAAATGTAGGAGAAGGGGAAACGGTCAACGTATGATGCGATGGGAGATTATTGCTCTGAAAATTTAGGAGAAGGAGAAATGGTCAACGTTAAAAAGAATTCTTAGAAACGACTCGCGAGGAAAGGAGTGAGGAGAATAAGAAATAAAAAACATTAAATACGTTTACACATTTTATTTATAAAAATATTACAATTTTTTTTGGTGTTGCGACCACCAGTTAAATATTTTTAATACATTCTGTAATGCGCATTTCTTAACATGTTTTCCGCATCGTATAGTATTAGTAACATCTAGATTATTTAAAGATTCAATATCTTCGTAATCAGCATCCAAAGTCTCGATGATTAAATTTTCTCTCGCAAAATTCTCAAGCAAATCCACCAGTCATTCTCGTTTCTGGCATCCCTTGACGTACACGAGAGTCGACGTCTCGTCATCCTCTTCTGTTCCGAGCACGGCTGATGTAATCAAGCGTTTAGCCATGCTGTACGGGAGTGGCCTTCACTTGGACACAGTACAATTGGACACAGTGCAAATGGACACGTTACAAATGGACACGAGATTGTGCACACGGTTCAATTGGACACAGTGCATTTGGACACAGTAATTTTGGATACAGTAGCTTTTGGACACATAAGAAAATACGCATCGTTTACTTGGACACCGCTCAATTGGACACTGTTCATTTGGACACCGTTCGTTTGGACACAGAAAGATGCGCACCGTTCATTTGGACACCGTTCGTTTGGACACCGTTATTTGCCCACCGTTCGTTTGGACACCGTTCATTTGCCCACCGTTCGTTTGGACACCGTTCATTTGCCCACTGTTCGTTTGGACACCGTTCATTTGCCCACCGTTCGTTTGGACACCGTTCATTTGCCCACCGTTCGTTTGGACACCGTTCATTTGTACACAGAAACATGCGCACTGTTTGTTTGAATATGTAACAGATGGAGAGAAATAAAAATCATTTTGGGAAAATATAATCAGTATTCTTATAACAGTTTATACTGGTAAATCTATGTAAAATATGAAATCGTAAAAAGGAGATACATTTGAAGGTTATAATATCTGTCAAAATAAAATATATTCATACTTATATATCTCTGATACTGATGTCATTAATTTTACATTGCTTTTAGCACTTTGTTTAGCCTTTCGCATATTTGGATGTCATGCATGGATACAGTGGGTTCCGCCCCCCCTGCGGGGGGGCTCCACTTCCGGAAGATATAACCTAACCCAAACCTATTTCTTATTTAAAACAAAAATTTGGTGTGGATTACGTCGTATAACTTAAATCAAATTTTGGTGTCCAAACGAACGGTGTCCAAACGAACGGTGGTCAAATGAACGGTGTCCAAACGAACGGTGGGCAAATGAACGGTGTCCAAACGAACAGTGGGCAAATGAACGGTGTCCAAACGAACGGTGGGCAAATGAACGGTGTCCAAACGAACGGTGGGCAAATAACGGTGTCCAAACGAACGGTGTCCAATTGAGCGGTGTCCAAGTAAACGATGCGTATTTTCTTATGTGTCCAAAAGCTACTGTATCCAGAATTACTGTGTCCAAATGCACTGTGTCCAATTGAACCGTGTGCAAAATCTCGTGTCCATTTGTAACGTGTCCATTTGCACCGTGTCCAATTATACTGTGTCCAAGTGCACCACTCCCGCTGTACGGCACGTTTCCGTCTTCCCATCGTAATCCATGATGATTCGCGATCAGCCAGGAAACGCACGATTTGTCGGATTTTGTGAGGAGATTCCATGGTAGGGGGTATGTAAAAATGTAATGCACCAGAACGGTCCCCTTTCTCAGCACCGCCACCTCCTTTACGACAAATTTCATCCCGACGAAGAATCCTTGTAGGTCCACGAACGTTGGTACGGACATAACGTTTTCCTTTTTATATCAGCACGTCGAGAAGAAGACTGCGATTGATCCTGATGTATTATAGATTTTATATCGTCTCATTCCCCATACTTAGGTGATTTTGCGCACAACATTGGTCAACGGGTTGTACTGAATCACGCGATCGTGTATGATGAGGCAGTACGCTGTGGTATTCGGCGGCACGTTCTCCTTACACTCGAATTCCAATCTCACATCCACGGTTGCGCTTTTGACCGATTCGTTTTGTCGAGAGCAATCGATGATCACGAACGGACCGTTACGTAAAAATTGCGTGACGGTGAGACTCGGTTCGAGATACTCGTATCCGTAATAATTTTTGCAGAAACGTTGATACGTGTCGTACAAAATCGACCATCTGTTTTTATCGAAATCCAGATTCATATCGTCGTACGGATAACATTCCGAGTTCAGATAGAGTTTCACGTTGGTCAATTTGCAGTCGTCGAATCGACTCGTATCCTCGGACATGACGTTCTTCCGACCTGTCTGCAGAACGAAAACAACGTATCGCGGCTTCTCCAGCTGAGTCGCGGTCTTAATGGGTCACGAATGTTTGGTTGTACGCTGCAATAGCGGAAATTCGTACAGATCCCACGAGCGAAAACCCATACTGAGGTATTGTCCGCTTTCCAAGGCGCGCAGCATCGATAACTTGTTAATCTCGTTCAATACGACGTGCGGCATTCGCCATTGTATCTTGAATATGTCGATCACAGACTCCAACACCAAATTTCCAATCAGGCAATTGTTGTCGTTGCGCGATCGTATTAAGATCAATTCGTGACGAGCGTTAATCACCACGCGCCTGTAATCTTCGCAAAATCCCAATAACATGTAGAGCGGTACGCAAAAATTAAAGTATCCATTCGTGTTAGCGAATCCCAGCCGGTGTTTCTCATAATCACGATTCTATCGGATGATATCGTTACATAGTTCTTGAGTGTGCTGGTTATTCTCACATTTCTACTACGATCAATCTCCACACCGAATTCGTATCGAATCTCATCGAACATGAACGCGACGCAATTATTTCCCAGTACAACATCAAACCCTTCAGCTGGTTTGTTTATCTTTAGTTTTCCCTAGATGTATAGAAAACTCTCATACGGCATCGTATACAGATCCTGTTGTTGTAGGGTATTCGTATCTCATCGCTGTGCTCAAACGTCGTATTGGCGTAAGGGTTGTACGTGTGAGTCTCGATCTTGACGATACGATCGTCAAAGACCGGCTCGCCTTCGACGTTAAGGATATCGGTCATGTTTTCTCAGATATTTCGCACCGCGAATCCCAAAGATTGCAAAAATTCAACGTTTGACGCGTTGAGTTTCTTTTTCTTGTCGCAACCGGATAATCGAATATTAGCGAATGTTGACGTTGTTGTTGTCGTTGTCGCGTTATCTCTCGCGTCTTTCGCTCCGCTCAACACGAGCATCTCATGTATCGCGCGCTAATTTTGTCGCCATCATACGTGCAATCTGATGGTGATCTCTTCTCCTCGAATATCGAGCAATCGTCCGTCTTGATCCGCAACACGTATCGTTAGATCCGTAATGCTCCGCGCGATGATCGGCAGGTAAATGATCTGCGCCGGCGTTTTCGATATCTTATATCCTGGCGGCACGCTCGGTGAAAATTCATGTATCGTATGAACGCGTTTGCCATTGCTGTACGCACCAGCGGTCACGTTACACTCTACGCGAATAATATTTACGTTGATGATATTAATCGGTATGTCCGATTGGTGCCATTGTCCCGGCTGCAATATACGCTTCGGCGAGAATCCCAGCAGCGATCCAATGTTGTTGGGTTTGTTAAAGTTTACTCTGAAAGCGCACTTGATCTCGCTATTCATCGTATTGTAATTAGCACGGAGCACTATCGGGTATTCTACAACCTCGTCTTTGTCACCGTTCGCTCGAAAACCCCTCTAAAGTACGGTATACGTATATTTTTCGCTAATTGTTCTAATTGTATGTTCGTTGTCACACCCGTGGACATTTTTAGCGTCTTTTTGACGTTTTTTTTTCTTCGTTGCCACTCCTTGTCCACGTTTGTACGGGCCGAGATACAGTCCCTGTCCGTATTTATACAGAGAGAGATAAAGCCCGCGACCTTCCATCGCGCGATCGTGACGTTGCAGCTCCTCCAGCTGACGGCGCGCGGCTTTGCTGTCGTTCACCGCCTTGGTCACGCCAGCCGCTCCATCGATCAAGGATCCGAGCGCGCCTAACATCGGTAGAATCGGCAATACACCGCCTCGTTTCGCTGACGGAAGTATCCGCTTTTTCGTCGACCTTTTCCGCGTAGCCCTCATCTTCGTCTTCGTCTTCGTCTTCGTTTTTATATCCATGCCGATTTTTGTCTTGGCTTTCATCGCTGCCCAAACAGCTGTAGTTGCGGCTCTCTCACCGAGAGTCGAATCTTTCGCGACGATGCGAGTTCGCGCTTTCTCGGCGAGTATCCTGTCAGCCGCGTGTCTCTCGGTAAAATCGGTGTTCCGGGAATACGCTGTATCGTGCTCGCAACAGGCCGCGTCCAATGGATTTATACCCCGATCACCTCTCGCCAATCGTTTTTCCAAATGAGTGCCCGGACCGCAAAACTGATAGCCGGGGATATGTAACTCGAAAGGAAGGGCGTTTATCGCACGATTTAATAGGCCTCTACCTATTTTCGTTGACATTCGCCGCAATCTTTTATCAACGGTGCTGGACCGTCGATGTGCGTTCGCTGCCACGGTTGATTGTAATGTTCGTAACAGCGCCGATATTGTTGAACCTCTAAATCCGCTTTTATATATTCCGGAAACTTGTCCCACAGGTAGTGGACGTGATCGCCGCACATTCGCAGCAGAACAACTTTCGGCACAAATTGTAACTGTTCGGCGCTCAAGTCGCAAATATCGGAAGGTCTCGACAGGACGAACATTTTCGTTACTGAGCGATTCGCGGTTCCGCGCACCTATAAATAGGCGTTCGATCCAGCGTTCCTCAGTCGATAGTGTGAAAATGAGATTCGTGCGACAACCTTTGGCGATACGCGTGACGAATTGCGACGACAGATTACGATCGATGGGGGGCAACGCGGAGATGCGCAAGCATGGTACGATGCTACCGACTACTATACGCGTGATCGTTTGCGGCCCCTCGAATTGCGGTAAAACCAACGTTCTGATAAGCCTGTTGGAAAGTCCGCACGGTGTACGTTTCGAAAACGTGTACGTGTACTCAAAGTCGTTGCAACAACCGAAATATCGATATCTGGAGAATTTGCTGACATCGATCGACGAAATCGGCTACTTCACGTTCTCCAACAACAGTGACGTTATTCCGCCGAGCGAGGCGCGTCCAAACTCGATTTTCGTGTTCGATGACGTAGCATGCGATAAGCAAAATGCGGTGAGAGAGTACTTTTCAATGGGTCGGCACTCGAGCGTCGACTGCTTTTATCTCTGTCAGACGTACGCGAGAATACCTAAACATCTGATACGCGACAACACGAACCTGCTGATCCTGTTCAAACAGGATGGTACCAACCTGAAACACGTGTACAACGATCACGTGAATACCGACATGCCGTACGATGAATTTTGCGCGTTGTGTCGCGATTGTTGGCAGTGCAAATACGGATTTGTAGTGATAGACAAGGACAGCTCGCTCAACGATGGTCGATACAGAAAAGGATTTAACGTGTTCGCGATACCGCAAAACGATTAGTCGTTGCCGATACTTCGTCGGAGGTGAAATGTAAGAGAGAGAGAGAGAGAGATTGACATTTTTTGCTTTTCCGCGATGGCTGCGATCGATAAGAGCGAGGATATTCGCGAGCGCGAGAAGATTGCGAGGGCAATTGTGAAAACTAGCGAATCGATTCGCAAGAAATATCGCGCTTTGAAGACCGGTAAGATCGAAGAGGATATCGTGTTGGACATGCGCTTTAGACCTCTCATCGAGCCGCTACGAAAGATCGTTGACAACTCTAGCTCGATCGCGGTGAAGAACGAGCCGGGGAGTAACACCGACGCGGGGATCGAAACGTTATCCATCCCGAAGCGCGAGAAAGATGATGCGACACCGCAAAAGAGAAAACGATCCAACGTCAGGTCGGATCGCTCACCAGCACCGCATAAATCGAAACGATCGAACCCTCTACTGGATGTACCGCCGATAACCTCTACACCGTCCGTGTCAATGAGAACCGTATAACCTACGATGTCCGAATTACTCGCAAATGAGGATGTTTTCGAAACCATGGACGACTCGCTCATGACATCCGTCCAAAATCAGTTGCAAACACTGGAAGGTCGAGAAACGTTGCGAGATCAGTTAGGTCCGCTGGGTCGGAGGTACGTCTGGCCTGTCCTGAGCGGCGATCGAGGTATTGACACCGTGTACGATGTTTATTTCGACAACGATGGAATGATGTTCGGTAATAAACGTTTTGACGTGGACAACGCGGATAACATAATTATCGATGGCGTACAATATGTCGGCACACCTGGTCTTTACGAGTTGATCTTCAAAAAAGTCCCCGATGACGTCATCTATACAGAGGATGACAAGCAAACGTACAAGAGTATGCTGTTGACGACGAACGCGCATAAACGCAATCACGATGCGCAGGGTCGATTAATGGGCAACAGGGGATACAAGTACAAAGAAATAATAGCAAAGCTGATACCGATCGAACCCAAAAAAACAATATCTGGAAAGGGATTATTCGCGCTTCGCGCGATGACGCTAACCGACAACAAGATCGACTACGTGCACTGGGATGATCCCAACGAGCTGGTGGATCGTTTACAATTGCTCGACGCTTCGCACCAAGCGAGCCACAACGACCACGACAACGAGATCCTATTGATCATCGAGGAACTTCGCGAAGCCGGTATTATTATAAATTAAGCGGTATCTCGACAAAACTAATCAATCGATCGACCGACGTCTCTCGCATCGATGATGCGCATCAACAAATTTGGAATGTCCGAGCAGAGTAAAGACGCGACGAATGCCATTTCGTATCGTCGATGGAACGGATTAATAAGAAATTTCGTGCGCGATAACGCTCTGTGTTGCACCGTTACGGACTTTGATGCGAGGTCGCGCAAGATTCGTCGTGTGGCGCAACCTGTGGCTGATACCGACGCCATCAACAAACTGTACGTGGATCAGTGCGTTAAAACGTTGAGAAATCAACTGAAAGAGTTAGACGAGAAGCTTGCAGCGTTAGAGAAAGATGTGCGAGCGTTACAGATTGTGATAAACGAGCTTCAGCGTGCGAATATCGCTAGATTAGAAACGTCAACAAAACGTCAACGAACGACAACGAAACGACGACGAAACGTTAACGAAACGTCAACGAACGCTAACGAAACGTCAACGAACGACAACAAAACGATGACAAAACGTCAACGAAACGTCAACGAACGACGACGAAACGTCAACGAAACGTCAACGAACGCTAACGAAACGTCAACGAACGACAACGAAACGACGACGAAACGTTAACAAAACGTCAACGAAACGTCAACGAACGCTAACGAAACGTCAACGAACAACAACAAAACGATGACAAAACGTCAACGAAACGTCAACGAACGACGACGAAACGTCAACGAAACGTCAACGAACGCTAACGAAACGTCAACGAAACGTCAACGAACGACGACGAAACGTCAACGAAACGTCAACAAACGACGACGAAACGTCAACGAACGACAACAAAACGACGACAAAACGTCAACGAAACGTCAACGAACGACGACGAAACGTCAACGAAACGTCAACGGACGACGAAACGTCAACGAACGACACTGGACGACAAGAAACGGTTCACGGACAGCTACGGACGGTTCACGAACGGCTACGAACGGTTGAAGGACGGCCGAACGGTTCAGGAACGGTTGTCGGACGGTTATCTAAAGGCTCAGGAACGGCTGCGAACGAATTAGGAACGGCTACCGAACGGGTCAGGAACGGCTACGAACGGCTATCGAACGGCGACGGATGACAAAGAACTTTTATTGAAAGACGATGAACGGGAATAAACGGTTATTGAGTGATTAAAAGTTAGAGATATAAATTATAATGTAATTTCTTTGCACGTATTATTACGCGCCGACTAGCCGCACTGCTAAAAACATGACATTGTTAAAATCCAACGGACGTAAAAATATCGAAAAGCTACGACTCGTCGAGGAACTGCATGCTTCGGCGAGAAGAAATTTTCCCCGAAGAGTAGTGCGGGGTTACGATGACCTGTGGCAAGTTGACATCGTCGAGATGCGTCCGTACTCTCGTTTCAACAGAGGTTACCATTACATACTCACCGTCATCGATGTGTTGAGCAAGTACGCGTGGGCCGTACCGCTCAAGAATAAAGGCGGAAGCGAGACGGCTAATGTTATCGCAGAAATAATTCGAAATAGCGAGAGGCGCCCGAAAAAAATGCAAACCGATATGGGGAAGGAATTTTACAACGCCAACGTGCAACGTCTCGTGAAGAAACACGGCATCAATCATTATTCCACGTATTCGGTGTTGAAGGTAATCGGTCGTCGAACGATTCAATCGTACGTTAAAGAACGATATGTGGAAGATGTTTAAGCTCAACGGAACTTACAAGTGGGTCGATGCGTTGCCGCGACTCGTATCGGATTACAACGCGCGCAAGCATCGAACAATCGGCATGCGACTCGTCGACGTTACCCCCGCGATCGCCGAAAGACTCTTGGATACCGTTTACAGCGCGATAAAGATCGCCGGTCCGGCAAAGTTCAAAGTAGGTGACCCGGTACGCGTTAGCAAGTACAAGACGATCTTCGAGAAGGGTTACACGCCAAACTGGACCACCGAAGTGTTTAAGATCGTTAAAGTGCAACGTAGTAATCCCGTAACTTATCTACTCTACGAGGACTATCGCAAAAAATCTGTCGCTGGAGCGTTCTACGAGTACGAGTTGCGTCGCGCGACTTATCCGGATGTGTATCTCGTGGAGAAAGTACTGCGCAGGAGAAGTGACGAGGTTTACTTCAAATGGTTGGGATTCGATGGATCGCACAACTCTTGGATACACAAGGACAATGTGGTTTAATTCGTACAAACTGTATTTTATTTTTAACATATAAAGAATATGAAATACATATAAAATATCTGAAATATAAAAAAATATATGTAAGATGTATAGAGCATATAAAATATGAAATATAAAAAAGAAAAAAAGAAAGATAGAAATATATTTCTTTTGTTTTCCTCATACATACATACATACATACATGCATACATGTTAGGAGTTCCGCGCGAGAGTTCCGTTACCGTGACGAGATCCGAGAGATAATCGTGAGAATCGAACTTGGGCGCCAGATACGATCTTTCACGTATCAATTCACGAAGCACGCGAAATAAACGCGAAAGAAATTTGTCGGAATTCGCCACGGGCTGACTAGCTCGCCTAACGGTAGAGGGGCAGGGCGAGTGTTGATCGAACGCGATAATTTATGCAAGAGGCGACAATTACGGGAACGACAAACACAACTGAAAGGAAACTCGCCAATTAAACAAAGAAATTAACAGATTTATTATAATAGCGGGAGCCGCAGCTCCTCGAGAATAGTAATGATAAACCACGCGGATATACGGCTGCAGTAAAAGAAACGCGGCTGCGAGACTGGGTGTTAGACGCGGGGCGCGAAACCCCGTAATGCGTACGCCGAGACCGACCCGTTAGATCAGTCGGAATGTTCGCTCGGCTTGAATTACGCCTCGCACTGCGAAGAAATTGAATATTACGTTCTTCTATAATTCGGGTGCAAGACCGAATCAATTCTCGATATTGCCTCGCCAACGGCGATATTATCGCCCGCTATTACCGCGAAATTATTACTACGCAACTTAAGATTAACAGGCACTTAATACAACGCAGACATGCTTCGATTTCGGACGGACATATTACGCAGAATCGGATGCTCGGCACACACACGCACGCAATTCATGCAAGAATCGCGAGGAAATTCTCACCAAAACGCGCTCACAATTTCGAGACGCGGTGCTTTACAGCCGATATGATATGTCGAATTTACGCGATTCACACTCTCACGTAACCCGTATAATAATCGCGAAAGAAAGTTGCATCGGGCGTGTACGCACAGTTTCGACGCGAAGATTCACAAACGAGAGACAAAAAGAATATAACAAATTGACGCGAAACACACTCACACTCAGACGACCGACATACAGTACGAACGAGTCTTAAACGCTAGACGTGCGAGACCCAACGCAAATATAATCTACGGAATCCGAATCTCCAGAGAGACGACACACGGTTTATTAAAAACGCGAGGTAATGTCTCGATCCGCGGAAACCGATACTTTCGAGGCTCCGGGGCCCGAATCGCTTGACGACGTGGCCGTGACGCGAAAATCTACACTAAAGAATCGGGCTTAGCCCGTACACCAAAGTACGAATTCACGGCGACGACGACAGAACGAAACGATTCCGGGCGCAATCGCGAGTGGCGAATATGGCGGAGGGTAACCTCACCGGTACTTTTCCTCCCGTCGGGACGGTCAGGAAGTCGACGAAGTCCTCTCGTGCTCACAATTCTTCGCCGTCGATCGCCGGGATCCTCTCGTTCACGCAGCAACGATCTCGCAATTGTTCTCGCCACAAACAGTCCTCTCGATTACGCCGTTATTCGCACGCAAGCTCACGCCCGTCTCTCCCTGGATCGTCGCGATCCAGAATCGATACTTGTGGGCCAGCCGGGGCTGCGCACACGGGGTGCGTATTATCGCGACCAATCACGCGTTATCACGCGTTGCAGCCGGCGGGCGGCGCGCTCACGGTCGTAACGGGGGGTGCGCGCGCCCCCGGTATTACGAGCAATAATTCGCTGGGGCCCGTTCCGCGGGGCCGTCGCGAGGTCTAAGGCGAACGGCTTGACCGGAGACATCGCTGCCACCTTTCTTTCCGTCTCTTCCGGGGCCGCGTCACGCCATCGGGTGCAGGATTGCATTCCCTCCGCGGGCCTGAGTCCTTGCGCGAGGATTTTCTCGCTGTCCCGTGCGTCGCGCATCACGTGTGCGGGTCCTGATCCCGTCGTGACGTAGCTAGCTTGGCTGTTAGATAATTTGGATTTCCCAAATTGCTGGCTCCTTGCCCCTCTAAGGTCTTCCTTAATTGGCGATCGTATTTTCCGTGACGTTTCAGCGACTCTCCGCTCCTTCTTCCGATGAGGCTCCCAAATGAATTATTCATACGAAAGAAAATTATAAACGAAATTAATATTAAGCTCGAAATCTCAATTAATGACGCCTCTCTGGAGGTAACGGTATGGTTCTCGCAATGATTCGACTGGCGCGGCCCTTTAGTCCGCGCTTTTCGATCGGAGAGGGACTCGGCGGACGCGCGCGAGGCGGCAACGTCACAATGCATACATGCATACATGCATACATGCATACATGCATACATGCATACATACATACATGCATACATACATACATACATTACATACATACATACATACATACATACATACATGCATACATACATACATACATACATACATACATACATACATACATACATACATACATACATACATACATACATACATGCATGCATACATACATACATACATGCATGCATACATACATACATGCATGCATACATACATGCATGCATACATACATGCATGCATACATACATACATACATACATACATACATACATACATTACATACATACATACATACATACATACATACATACATACATACATACATACATACATACATACATACATATATACATACATTACATTACATTACATTATATTACATTATAAGGGTATCCGGTAATGTCCCCACGGTAGGGTATCGGTCGAATCAGGTACGATATATCGCTTGTCGTCGTACTGATTCAGGGCTATTTTTGTCTCGCTGATTGTGTACACTTCGTGCAATTTTGACCTTATACATGATTGTTGTCGAGTCATTTCAATTTCATCGCGCAGACACCGCGTGTAATCGTCGAACGTTATCGTTCTCGCTACGACGTTACTCTTGACACCTTTAACCTTTTTTGTATCCTTTTTACTATTTACTCGCAACGCGTACATTTTTGCTCTAAGCCCGACAAATTCAGTCATGATCGCACCGTTATTTTCGTCCTTCATCAAGCCCGGCACTTTCTTGTTCTCGAGCGGTATACCGTACGCGTTGTTATAGCCCGAACAGGCTATACACGAATTATTAAATATATTATTCTAAATACATATTATTTTATATGATTGCTCAACGTGTAACGCGAATACAGATCACGTTACGAGCGTTGACCGAACAAAGCGCTGACAACGCGAGCCACGCGCTAAGCCCGAGCGACCGTGCAATCATTTCATTGCGAAAACGCGGAAATCAGGGCAAGCGGAAGAAGGACATTGAGAAAATGCAACGTAGAAGTCCTACTTAAAGGCGAAATAAAAAGGAATAAAGAAATTGCGAAAGTGCAAGCAAAGAAGTCCTACTTAGAACTTCTTAGCTTGCATCCGGATATTGCCAAAATCAAGCGACACGACACACAGCCTTGTCGCTAAACGACCCCCTCCCGGGTAGCCAAAGGGAGTTAATAAAAAGGCCCACCGCTAACGAACGGCGGGCAGTCTTCACCATTAATATTACGCGGACTTTATTCCTTTACGCGAGCAATATCTCTAACAACCGCGAGTGTCAAAACGAGTATCAATAATTATTATAATATTGAATAGCCACGCAGTCGGCAGAAATATATACGAAGAAGCGAGAGGCGAGTCTCGAGACCGAAACTCGACTCTAAACACGCGCACGTTAAGATATCCGTTATCGTGATACGCGACGCGAGCGAAAGTGCGGGAACATTGTAATCAAGTCACAAATAAAATAGATATTAATATATTTATTTAACTGAAAAGGTGTCATTTTAAACAAATAACAACAGTGAAGTTCTCAAGCGGAGCCCGAATTCCCAAATTCCTTCCGGCAAACGATCCCAACTACCGTGCCTCTCCGGAGGCACAACAGCGTTGTTAGCCGGATAATCGCTCGTGTCGAATCTAGCGATATCGCGTTTCATATTCTCGTACACATCCTCGCATTCGATGTGATAAATCAAACTGTCTGTATCGGTGTACATTATTTTACAATTTTTGCGATATAACGGTAACATGTACTCGTGGTGAAATTTGTATAAACACACTTTCGATATATCGAGTATACACATACCGACATAGATCGGCTTATTGAATTTCACCTCGAGGTTGCGCAGTTCAACGGCGACCAAACTTTCCGAAAAGATGCTTCTGCTGCGAAAATTTGGTTTCGCGATCATCGCCTCCGCGCCGTATCGCCCGTCCCACTTTGTTAATAATTTTACATCGACGTGATTGCGCACGTTTTCCATAGTTTTTCCGAATACCGCGTTGTTCATTAACTTGTACAAATTTTTCTCGAAATCGTTTGTCGCGCGCGTTCTAAACTGGGTTGAGTTCGATGTAATCGCGGAGCCATGCGGATTGAGAGAATTGCAATACGCGATGTATCTTTGCGATGCGAAGGCCGCGACGCGTGCATTGCTGCAGGTTGCTATATACAGAGAACCGTTCCCCACACATTTTCGGCGTGCGCGTAGTCGCTCTCGGATACGGTGTCACCTGTCAAGGAACTATAAAATGATTCGCGCGGTGGTAAACACGTATCGTGCAACCTATCGAGACAGTCAATGTATTCGTATGGAAAGACACCTTTTCGCGTCAATAAATTGTACTCTTCGATCGATAAATTTTGAAATTTCGATTTTAAAATTTGAAGTTTATCATTATTTAGAAACGATGCCAATTTTTCGAGACTAGTACTGAGAAATTTGTACGAATCGATGAACCGTAACTTTATATCGCTTCGCCAATCTGATATTTCGGCGGTATCTTTAACGTGTTTCGTGAATGAAATATACTTTTCTTTCGTTATCGGTAGTACGTTGATTGAATCTTCGAACGCGGTAGCTATTTCCTCGATGATAAAATGTGAATCGTAACCTGATAAATTGTGAAAAACTATTGGAATACAAAAAGATTCTTTATAATTTAAATTACAGTTTGAATGCGCGGGACTTCGGTACCTCCCGGTAAGATGGCAATGATCGCGTACGCGCGTGTCGTCTTGCGCAAACGGTTTTTCGCAAATATGACAGTGTGTCGCGCTGTGAAACTTTTCCCGCTCATCTCGCGTTAAATTTATCATGGGGACATTCGTAGTTAAAATAATCTTTACGCGTTGCGCTAAATTTTTTAATTTTTTCACGAACCACGAAACGCAATCGGTACTACGGCGAGAATGATACTCGGATAACGATTCGTCGTACGAACAATGTACATAATAAGCTACGCTAAATACTTGATGATGTTGAAACGTGTACGTAGACGCCATCGGATCACCGTCGGTCTTCCTCAGCACGCACTCCAAGTCGGCGTATACGACGAAGGGAAGTCGCTCCTTTCTGTTGTAGTTGTTGAACGCGAGCCACTTGTCTTTATCGCTCGGTAACCGGATGGCGCACTCGTTCATTTCTCGGCAATCTACAATGTGCGACTGCAACTTGTCCTCCGATCCAAAATAGTGTAAACATCTGTAAAAAAAAATAGAAATAATTAATTTTTCTTTCGTATACATTATATTTATTGCATTTTTATTAAATATACGTACCGATCGCAGATATATTTCCTATAGTCCTTTTTGCTCAGTTGCGAGCTTACGAGGCGGGATAAATTCTTGATCCACGCAAAATGTCCGACGTCTTGCGAATCTTGCATGTACAGCAAGTTGACGTGTCTGTCCTTTTTTTGTTCGCTCAGACGTATTCGGACAATGTTGTTTTCTTTCTCGATGCAGTATACATTTAACGAAATATTGTTGTGAATTTCAAATTTTTTAATTTGACTCAATGTCATCGGAAACTCAATGTCTTGGAGATTTAGCACTGTCGTATAATGTGGATACAAAGATTCCCGTTCCGCGTTTCTTTCAGCTGGATATAGAGCGGCGACCACCGCCCACGCGAAACACGCGTTGTCTTTGGATTGCACGTTTATTACCATTCTCTTCATTGTTATTTCTCGCGGTAATTTAATGTGGCACCCCGCGCCCATTGGATTATATTTATTTATATTTACAGTTAAATCGAGAATTCGCGACAACGCCCACCCGCTATCGCGTTCTTGAAATTCTTCTAGCGAGGCAAGCGTGGGCTCGACGACGCATCGCTCGTACCACTCGTGTAAATCGGACGTGCGAAAGAGTTCATAGTTTTTGGTATTTACACTTTTATTTGCGCTCTTATCACCCGACACGAATTCACCGTTGAACACAGTGTTCACTTTCACGTTGTTATGTCTTTCCATAACTTTTTGCACGTATTTGAGCACGATGTCTTTGGCGTCCTCGAGAAATTGTCGCGGTTTCGATATAGTCTGCGTTAATCACCGCACCGGTCAGTATACGGTTTTCGAACGCGGTATCGATCTCTCGCCAAACGAGTCTTTCCGCGGTATTGTCACCACTGTAATCACCACCGCTGTGTATAAACCGTTTCTCTAATCGAGTCCTCGCACCCTCGAGTCGCGCGATTCTAGCCACCAAAGATTGTCGAACTCCGATCGAGAGTCGCGGACGCTTGACACGACTGTGTTCTTCGAGCTGTTTGCTAAATTCCTCGCATCGCTGCGCCCACGCGAAATATTCGCCCAAGGTAGCGACTCGACGTGACAGCTCTAACAGGTCGCGTTCGGTTTGCTCGACGTTTTCCATGTTTTATTATTATTTTTTTTCACGCTTTTTATGCTAATGTTTCTTTTTCTTATTACCGCGTGCAAATTGGGCACATATTGCATGGAAAGATCTGATACGCCGGAAATCTGCAATTGGAGCAGGACCAGCCACTTATCGCGTCGTATATCTCAATCACAAAAATTTACAAGTACCCGCCGTACCTCTTTCAATCGATATACGGACCGCAAGCTTTCAAATCGCATACTGAGTTTGTGACACCCTTCGTTCTTCATTATATATATTTTTTAATCTATCGCGTTATGGTATCGCGAAACGTATCCCGACAAACGACGCGATAAACGGCTCTTCCTGGAAAAAAAGATGAAGAGAGCACCGCGATGGTTCTATCTTGTTTATATTATTTATAAATTCTCGGGCAGCCGAACATCGGCGCTCGCCTTTGTAATACACCCCGCCGATTATGCTCCCGCGATAAGCTCCCTCCGCCCGCCTGACGTCAGTCCCCCGCGCCACCAAAATCCCCCTCCGCCCGCGTGACGTCATGACCCCTCGCCCTCGCGGTTTCCCCTTGCCCCGCATTCCCCTCGGAGGACCTGTGTTAGAACCGGCCCTATAACACTACTGAAAAGATCATCGCTGACCGTCTCGTCCGGCACTTGAGACCCCTGATCTTAGTGTGGGGCAATACGGATTTCGGCAGGGGCGCTCGACGGTAGACGCAATATTTCGCGTTTCCTCCCTGTCGGAATCCATAGTGGTGGAGGGGGGAGTTACGTTGGCGGTCTCTCTTGACATAATTCTTCATTGTATTTATTCATTATATTTATTCATTATATTTATTCATTGTATTTATTCATTATATTTATTCATTATATTTATATATTTATATTTCATTCTTAGAGTTTTTGTTGTTGATAATTCTACATATATAGAAACGTGTGATACATTAAAAAAGAAACCTAAGCGAAGCTTTTCAGAAGCTTGGCTTAGTGATTATCGATTTAAATTTTGGATACGCAAAGTATCATTTAATGATAGCCTTTTCCATTGTATTATATGTAATAAAAATTTTTCGTGCGGTTTATCGCACGTTATAAGACATGCGGATTCTGTGCGTGTCATAAAGAAAATGCATCATTATTAAATAATAACAATATAAGTTCAAATACAATAATACGAAAACGTTTTAAACAACAATGGTTAGAGATCAATTTGTTTAAGCCATAGCTACGCGAAGTGTCAGATGATGTTAATTCATTTTTCTGCGCGTTTTGTAATATATCTGTTATTGGTGGTTTGTCTCAAATCTATCGTCACGCAGAATCCAAGCAACATATTATAAAATGTAAAGAAAATGAAACAAACAAATCCAGTGAAGATATGAATGTGAACGAATCACTTTTGTCATTTGAAGAGCGAATTCATGTGTTGAAAGACTTCTTGAGTCTTGGGATACTCTATCAAGTTATTTCTGAATGAAATTACCATAAGCGAAAAGTCTAGAACAAATTTATTATCTATGATGCAAAATCTAGATATAAAAGCCTATTTCTTATTTTTATAGCATATTTTAAATTTTTTAAATTTATTTAATGCATTTTTCCAAGCTGTGGAAACTAGAATACATTTATTGCAGCCAAAGTCAGTAGAACTTTTAACCACAGTTTGCAAACATTTTTTAAAGTCAGAGCATTTGAATAATTTATGTAATAATATTAAATTTGATGAAAAGGAGATTCAAAAATTGTTAGAAGAAGTTTTGTTAGAATCTGAATGTGAAGAATACCTCGATGAATTAATGAAGGAAGGCCATGCAGATATAGTTGCAAATGTTCGAAAGAATTGTTTGCAATTTTATGTAACTGCCGCCGAGGAAATTTATAAAAGATTACCAATTAATGATAAATTTTTATCAAAATTAAAAGTTTTCGAACATAACCTAGCATTATTAGATATTGATAGAGAAACATCATTGAATGACGTTTCTTTTATCGCTGAAACTCTTGGCGGGTTTGACGAAAACGGTTTGAAGAAAGAATGGCTTATTTTATATCTAGATTTTACAATAACAGAAAAGGAAAAGCTATTAAAATTAAGCTTTGATGATATGTAGAAACTAATTTTAAAAGTCAGTATTTCACTAATATTGATAAATATCCCAATCTCAAACGTCTTTTGAATGCTGTTAGATCACAATAGATATTATGTCTGCAAAAGACACCATATTTGTAAAAGGCGCGTCTAAAAATTTTCATGTCTGTAATAGACATTATGTCCGCAAAAGATATAATAAAGTAAATATATAAAAAATATTATGTCTATAAGAGACATCAATAAAATGTGGTACAATAGAGCTCCAGGCGAAGATCCACATAATAAAAACATCTAATACGCCATTAGTGGAACCTCATGGGTGGTGTGGAAATCCATTCACTCTTTGTTCTTATATTATTGTAATATTTATAATCTTACGCAAATATATATTTGTGTAAATAATTAATAAAGTAATTATTAAAGTAAAGAAATATATATAAGAAATCGCATATGTCCTTACACGTAAATATATCACTTTTACTATATCATAATAAATAATAAAACTTAATATAGCATAACGAAAAAATTTTTATATAATTATGTATATAATATATGTATATATACACATATATATATAATAAAAAATTCACGAGTCGGAAAAGCATTTAACGCTGTCGTATGTAATAAGCCAAGCGATCAACATTGCCTTCGTTGCCAGCTCGGTAGAAAGTGAGAAGAAGACGGAAAACATATGTCTGTTCTTTTCTACTCTCCGAAGCTAGCCGAAGCGCAGAGCGCACATGTACGCGGTTCACGATTGTGTGCGTTATCACCTCCATTGCTGAGCCGTAAGCCGCGGGACCTGTTTCTGGCATCACTGTTGACATTGCCAACGCGTTTAACTCCCTCCCCTGGGAGCGGGTGGGGAGGGCGCTTCAATACCATTGCGTCCCCCCCTACCTTGCTGCAGCGATCGGGGACTACTTCCGGGACAGGAAATTGGTGTACGTGGACCGGGAGGCCATGGTACGAGAGAGGGGGATGACGTGCGATATTCCACAGGGTTCAGTCCTGGGCCCACTTCTGTGGAACATCGCATTTGATATAGTGCTGAGGACAACACTTCCCCCCGGCGCCAATGTGATATGTTATGCCGACGTCACGTTGGTATTGGCCGGGGGGAAGGATTGGGAGGAGGCAGCCGCTACTGCCAACATAGCAGTGGCCTGTGTGGTGCGCGCCATTGGAGGGATGGGCCTCAAGGTGGCGCCCCACAAAACGGAGGCCGTGTATATGCACGACGGCTCGCATGGGGCGTCGCCGAGGACCCATCTATCAGTGGAGAGGACCCGAGTCCTGGTGGGAGCCCGGATTAAATGTCTGGGCCTCCACATAGACAGGGAATGGGGCTTCAGGGAGCATTTTTCTCGCCTAGCTCCCAAATCCAGCGGAGTGGCGGCTGCCCTGAGGAGGCTGTTGTCTAACATCGGTGGACCTGGTGGGCATGTGCGCCGTTTGTATGCGGCCACAGTCCACGCGGTGGCCCTTTATGGCGCACCCGTTTGGGCGATGGCCATCCGTCACAACAAACGGCTCATGCACAAGATGCAGAGACGAATGGCCATCGCGGTAGCCAGGGCCTACCGTACGGTGGCCTATGAGGCGGTGCTGGTCCTGTCAGGGATCCCCCCCTTCGAACTCTTGGCGGGTATGTACGCCGAAGTCGGACTTCCGACGGATCGCCGGCCGGGTAACGATGGAGGGTAACACTGAGGTGCATCGTTACAAAATATTCAAATGTTCATACTGTGATATCACGTTTACCGAAAAAAATCAAATAAGACATGAAAAAAGCGTGCACAAAAAAACAACACAAATAATATGTCAAATATGTAATAAAACTTATTCACGCAGTGATTCAATAAAAATGCATAAAAAAAAATTCACGGCCTTATTGAATAATGTTTGGTAATCAAAAATCGTGAATTATTTATATCTAATTATTTATATTATTTATATTATTTGTTTTATTTATTTATTTAATATATTTTTATATAATTATTTATTTATTTAATAATTATAATTGTATTATTTGTATATATATTTATATTTATATTAATTGTATTATATTATTTGTATATTTATTATATCATATTATTTGTATATATGTTTATACTTTTATTAATTGTATATATTTATATTATATTATATTATTTGTATATATATTTATATTTATATTGATTGTATATATTAATATTATATTATATTTATTGTATATATATTTATAATAATTGAATATATATTATATTATATTAATTGTATATATATTTATATTTATATGAATTGTATTATTTATATTTATTTATATTAATAGTGTATCTATGAGAGTTCTAACCCAGGTCCATTGAGGGCTGGTGAGGAGCGAGAGGAAACCGGCGCGGGCGGGTACATCGCGCGGAAACCGCGTCTTAACCAATAGGCGAGAGGTTCGACCGCGTCCTAACTAATAGGCAAGGGTCCGACCGCGTTCTAACCGATAGGCGAGGGGTCCGCGGAGAGGGGGAAGAGGACCAAGGCAAAATCGGTAGGCGAGGGGTCCGCGGAGAAGAGGAAGGGGTCCGCGGCGAAATTGGTTGGCGAGGGGTCCGCAAAGAGAGGAAAGGGGACCGCGTGAAATCGGTAGATTAGGGACCCGTGGCGAAGAGGAAACGAACGCGAGTAGGTGTGAGAGAGAGATAGCGCTAATAATATTCTACGGGTGTGGGAGAAGGATAGCGCGAGGCGTTCGCAAGGCAATGCGAGAAGGATAGCGCGAGGTATGCACTTGGACGAGAAAGGGAGAGAGAGAGAGAGAAAGAGAGAGAGATAGCGCGAGGCAAGTATGAGTAAGAAAAGAGGCGCAGAAATAATCGACATTTTTAATATAATAATAATAATATTTATTAAATAAATTGTATGTGTGCGTTTAAATGTGTGTGTGTATGTATTAAAAAATAATAAAAATAATAATAATATAATAATAATAATAATGATATAAAAAATATACAAAAATATAAAAAATATAATAATAAAAATGCTAGGCTAGCACTCCATCTAAAACTGAAAAATACAAGTCTTATCAATATATTAATTTAAATATTATAAAATTTTAAAAATGAATATTTACAATTAATTTTTCGACCTTTTGCTTGGAGACTCGGTTCATCCACCGCGTCTTCCTCGTAAGGTTCGAAGTCGAAGAGGCGTCTTAACTCTAAATGAAGACCGTCCGGGTTGTCTTCCCAGACGTCCTCGCGGAACTCGCGCCCGTGCCGTCGCAGCGCTCGTACAAATGACCGGTGTTCGATATTTACAAAACCGGGAATCTAGATATCGCCCGTATATTGATACTATAAATTAAATTAAATCAAATTATAATATATATTATAAATAATTAATATGATATAAAAAATAATTTTAATATAAAACAAATATTACTTACTCTTTGAAATACTACGAGATTTAATAGGGCTATTAACAAACCCATTGTGAGATCCTCCGCCCACTATTCCGCGTTCCATCGCCCGCGACACAAAGCTATTTCAATCAATGATGGCATTTTTCAAACTTCACTTAGACACTTAAGACACTTTTAATTTGTTAGACGCTTTATGACGGACACAACGGGATAGACATTGTCTCGAACATTTTAGAGTAGAGGATGTATGACTTACAAAGAACGCTTACCTTCCGCACATGACAAGAAGACAAAAGTAAGCACGCTCCTGCGGACAATTATCTACAAGTCTGTTAAATATGAATGTATTATTATTATAATATGTAAAGCACTATCGAACGGCTTTGAACAGATATCGAACGGCTATTGAACGGCTATGAACGACTTTTGAATGGCTCTCGAACGGCTTTGAACGGTTATCGAATGGCTATTGAATGGTTTTGAACGGCTATCAAACGGCTTTCAACGGCTATTGAATGGCTTTTGAACGGCTATCGAACGACTTTGAACGGCTATCGAACAACTTCGAACAGCTATCGAACGGCTACCAAACGGCTTTGAACGACAAAATAATTATTTATACACTATTCAAATATTTAAAGTTTATGCCTATGTACTGAAATGTAACATTTATATTTTAATTAAATGGCTGACACCACAATCTAATGTCACGTACTGAAATTTAATGCTCGCATACTGGGATAAGTAAGAAGAAAAGGGAAGAATAAAAGAGAATAAAAACATATTTTAACAATAGTTTATTCTAAATAATGTTTGGATGAATCTTTATGATGATTCGTCCACCAATTGAATATTTTAAATACATTTTGTAAAATGCAATTTTTTAAGTATTTTTCACAGCGCATAGCATTAGTAACATAGCTTATTTATCGAAGTGATATCTTCATAATCCGCATCTAAGGTCTCAATAATAACGTCGTTTTTCGCATCATCATCAAGTATATCTGCCAGCCATTCTCGTTTTTCATGTTCTTTAACGTACAAGATAGGAGATACTCCATCTTCCTCTTCCATCGCATCCATCACAGTTCTCGTAATCAAACGCCTAGCGAAGCTGTATGGAACGTTTTCATCTTTTCATTAAAGTCCATGGTGATATCCAATTAGCCATGAAGCTTGACATTTCTCAGATTTTGTAAGCGCACGCCATGATACGGGACTTGCAAAACAGTAATAATGAGAGAGAACAAATCCATTTCTCAATATCACTATTTCCTTCACGATAAAGTCTCGCCCGATAATGAATCCTTGCAGAACCACAAACGTTGGCTCGATCATGCTGATATTACCGTACGCTTGCAAAAATGATGTACAACTACTGTCGATCGTCAAAATCTCAATCTTTATATATTTTTAACATTGGAGAGTTATTAATGTTCAGAATCAGTAATGTTCAGAAAATCTCGCGACTTTTACGTAATCTCCTCAACAGCATCTCACTCACTCTGGTTCTTCTCTTTAGCGTTTTTTCTCTCTTCCTTTTCTCTCTTGTACGCGATCTTAACCCAATCTCGAAGCCTGTCCTATCAATCTAACCGGCATCACGCCATGCTATCACCCAGTCACAAGCACGCTGTCAGGACCTTATTCGCGCTTCTGCGTCGATATCGACCCTTCCGGAGATTTTCGATCATTCTGTGAGTATCGGTCTTTCGTGACGCACGTCGCCTTTAGAAAAGTTTACAAAATCTCTCGGAATTCGGTTTTGCTACTCGGATCGGATCAAGTGAACAATCTCCCGGTTTTCTCAAGGTTCTCGGCATCGACAAGGAATTTATCAATCGCAAATTAAGCATCCAAATACTTTTGCACGAGGAATATTTGTGAGGTGCGGCTCGGACTAGAGTGAGTGTGCGTGAATCTTAACTGTTCTCCCCGCACCCCTTGAAACCAGAAACTTCTCGGGTCCTTTATCAAACAGGTAATTTTACGAATTACATTGGTCAATGGACAATATTCGACAACACGATCGTGCAAGATAAGACAATAGGCGGTAGTATTTGCCGGTATAACTTCCTTGCACTCAAACTCTAATCTCATGTCCACGGTTAAATTTTTGACAGACTCGTTTTGTTGCGAGAAATCAATAACGAGAGGACCGCAATGTAAAAATTTTGAAATGTTTAATAGCACATCATCATTATCAGATCCGTAATAAGATTTGCGAAAACGAGAGTACATATCGAATAAGAGGGCAAATCTATTATATTTTTATCGAAATCTAAATTTAAATCATCGTTTGGATAAATTTAAATCATCGTTGGGATTCGAGTTTAAATAGAGTTTAACATTGGTCAATTTGCAGTCGTCGAATGTAGTAATATCTTTTGACACAGCATTTTTCGATCAAACTCCATTCGCAACTATCGGAGGCCTCCTCGAAGATCTTCGCGCGGTTGACCGATCCCTCCTTGCTCCGTGGCACAAACTTCGAGATAGTGACGACCAACATCCTGCCACGGATGGACTTTTTGCTGCGGGGGGCCACAGTGGAGAAGCGTCCTCTCAAGGCGGCGGACTTGGAGATCCGCCGCAAAGCCAAAGCCTGACTCAACCTCCCACAGAGAACCAGCGCGGAGATGGTCTACCTCCCCTCGAAACGCGGGGGTTGTGGACTACTTCCGTTAGCCTGACCTCGCGGACGTCCTGTCCGTCGCGCACGTCTTCTGTATGCTTACGGCTGGCGACGCGACGGTCAGGACGCTCGCGTGGGCGTCTCTGCGGGGAGTTGTGGCCAGAAGAATTGGCCGTCCTCCGACCAACGAGGACGTGGCGGCCTTCCTCTCCGGCTCGCAGGAGGGGAGGTTGCGCGATGGAGGAGAGCGTTCCCTGTGATCGACTGTGCTCGGAATGCTGCGCGGAGGCAGTCTGAGAGGTTGTCCCTTCGGTGGGAGTGATGTGAGGTGACCGAGATGCTCATTCGGGTGCCGACGTCCTGGAGGCGAAACGGTTAAGGTGCCACCTGGTGCTCGTAACCAGGTGGTTACTCGTTTGCGCTCAGCGGTGGCGGCTTTTTACGCGGGGATGCTGTTGCGTAAACCGGACCAGGGGAAGCTGTTCGAGGTGTCGTCGCGGGCGGGTGTGAGCACTATGTCCGCGGCGGCAGCTTCACTTGCTTCGCCGACTGGCGTTTTATCCATCGAGCCAGATTGGACATCCTCCCTCTCAACGGTGCACGTCGTTGGGGGGAGGCGGACCGGAGGTGTCGGCGTTGCGGGGCAGCAGCCGAGACCCTTCCCCACGTGATCGGTCATTGTGGGGTTCATTCCGCCGCCATTCAGCTGAAGCTTGCACCGCCTCTGAAAGGCTTGCCGTATGCCTGGGGAGAAGCGGGTAAACCAGCGGCATTGAGAGTGAATTTGGGGAGCTACGGCCTGATCTTGTAGTCCGTCACGAGCGCTCCAAGTGCGTCGTCATCTGCGACGTGACGATCCCCTTTGAGAACCGCTGGGTGTCCTTCGATGAGGCTAGGGCGAGGAAAGTTGCCAAGTACTCGCCCTTGGCTGAGGAGCTCCAGCGGCTGGGATATCGCGTCGTAGTGACGGCCTTCGTCGTCGGTGTCCTTGGCTCGTGGGATCCGAGAAACGAGGCGGTGCTGAGAGTGCTTAGGATTGGCAACGCCTACGCCTCGATGATGCGCCGCCTTATGGTCTCGGATACCATTCGCTGGTCCAGGGACATTTACGTGGAGCACGTGTCTGGCATGCGCCAGAACGCCGCTCCCTCCAGCCCCTCGGCTGAGGAGGTGCTCGCGACGCCCCCCCGCGCGATTCGCCGGCGTTGGCCCACCAATGCGTAGGTGCGGCACTTCCAGCGTCGTATTTATTTATTTTGTATTTGCCGAGTATGTGTATCCCGTAACTTATTGCGTGCGTTGTCTTGCCCATATGTATCTATTTATTCACTCGCGGTGGCGAGGGAGCAGGGACTTTGCCCTGCTCTGTTTTATTTTATTAACCTGTTTTTTATTTTCATATTTTATTGCATGTTATGTGGGCCTGTCTGTTCCGAGTGTAAATGCCGCGTATTTAATGTATTTTATCCGAGTGTGAGTGTACCGCGATTTACATTTTTAATTTTATTTATATCTTTGCCGCGTGCGCGCCCCCGGGTCTTTTTATCTCTGACCCTTATCTGTGATCGGCCCAGGGGCGAGATGCTGTGATCTCGATATACATTGCCCCGGTCAGTCAGCCGGGGCAATTTATTTATCAACGTTTTATCCTGTCGACCTGGAGGAGGCTAGTGCTTCCCCAGCGCGTTAGTTTTTAGTGCCCACTGGCGGGAGGGGCCATTGTCTCCCGCCCATAGTTTTAATTTTATTTTACGCACGGCTAATTGCCGATCTTAGTTGTATATGCATCCCGGAGAAGTACTGTCTCTCCGGGGAACATTCTTTGACAATAAACGGCAATATATCTTTTGACACAGCATTTTTTCTGCCAGTCTGCAGCGCAAAGCTCACGTATTGCGGCTTCTCCAGTTGAGAGGCGACTTTCACGATCGACGAATGCTTAGTCGTATTATGCAATAGACGAAATTAGATTCCAAGAGCGGAAATTCACATTCAAGTATTGCTCGCTTTCCAACGCGCGCAGCAAGGATAGTTTATTGGCCTCGCTCAATATTACATGTAGCATACGTCATTGTATCTTGAATAATTTGATATCAGCTTTAATCGAAGCATTTCCAAATATGCAATTATTGTTGTTGCGCGAACGTATCAAAATTAATTCGTGACGAGTGTTAATCACAACTCGCTTATAATCTTCGCAAAAATCCAATAGTATGTTTAGCGGCACTCAAAAATTGAAGTAAGCTTCAGCAACATTATGCGACATATTCCACGCGGCATTCTTCAAGATTTTACCATTCTCGGTTGTTAGAGAGATATAGTTTTTAATCATGGAAATTATTCCAACGTTTTTGTTTCGGTCAATCTCCACACCGTCGAGTTCATAGCGAAGTTCATCAAACATAAACGCGACAGTGTTTGCCAATACCACTCTTGCCCCTTCATTTACTTTACGCATCTTCAACTTTCCCTCAACGTATAGAAAACTTTCACATGGTGTTCAAGATTGAAACGTTGAATTTAATCGATAAATTTAAACTGTAAATTCGACCGACAAATCTGAACGGTAAGAGCCGCAATCAAAACCCGAGCGAGAATAAACATCGTCGCGATCAGCCGATCGGCGCGTGATCGCGTGATCATAACAAAGAAAAAGTGTGACAAACAGCTAGTTCTCGAAGGTTCGACGTAGAAAAAACTTGTTATTCTTATCGGCAGAGCGCGAGCTTCCGCGGTCGATGGATTTAGTCTGCCTGTAACGACGTTTCGAGCCAGTCGACGTTCATCGAGCTCGATCAACTTTCTTTCTCTATTCTTGCTCGTATCGGAGTTACAGTGGCTTACTCGTCTCAATTCCGAATTGTCTCGCATCCGATCGCGCACATATTCTCACGGCGGTCAATTCAGGAAAATCTCACGTTGTATTGTTTTCTCTTATCGTGCTAAGACATTGTAAAAGTTAATTGTTTGGAGTCCGAGAGTCGACGCTCGTTATCCCCATCACGAATGTCCTCTGCCTCGCGCTAAATTCCATCCAGTGTTCGCGATCAAGATTTCCGTTATCGCGAGAGTTTCTAGCAAGAAGCTGTTAATCAAGTTTTCCGAACCGCGACCAAGGGGCAGTAATTAACAGGACAATTTGAAGATTTCCGTCGGA
Organism: Polyergus mexicanus; assembly: GCF_030449975.1. Taxonomy (NCBI): domain Eukaryota; kingdom Metazoa; phylum Arthropoda; class Insecta; order Hymenoptera; family Formicidae; genus Polyergus; species Polyergus mexicanus. Next base: position 6,433,888 of record NW_027223328.1, on the reverse strand, counting down.
ATCGCGGAATACGTGCCGTCGCTCGCTCCTATTATTCTAAATAAAACGAATAGTTAAAACAATTTGCACTCGAGTCTTTTCTGAACTCTCCTTGTCCTCCAGCGGATCTAGGGATTCGCGTTACACACCGCTTCTCGCTCATCTCTGAGCGTCTCTATCAGTTTCGGGCGATCTCGTCGAGGTCGACTCCCGAACACATGATAACGTGCACAAATCTTGATGTTGTATCGGTATCCGTATCTCGTCGCTATATCCAAGCGTTGTATTGGCGTATGGATTGTACGTATGAATCTCAATCTTGACGTCAAATATCGGCTCGCCACCGATATTCAGGATGTCAATCATATTGTTCAAGTATTTCGTACGACGAATCCCAATGATTTTAAAAGGAAGCTCAACGCGGTTCATCGCGTTGAGCTTCTTTTTAGCGTAACCAGATATCTGATTATTGTCACCCGATACCGCAGTCACTCGCCTTCTCGCAAAAATATTGTGTTTCGTAAAGATATTGTCTCTCGCGTGCTCCGTGTTTTCGTTCAACACAAGCGTTTCATTTGTCAAACGCTTTAGTTTTGCCGCCGCCGTAATATGCAATCTGTAACGCAGTCACCTCGCTCGACGCTCGAATCGGCTCGTCGGTGTCCGGGTTCGAGAGAAGGGGAGACTCAAGCTTACGAGAACATAGTATAGGTAGAGAAGATAGTTTATTTTAGTTAGAAGCAAATATACAATATATACACAAAGCAGCGTGCAGGACCAGGCGATGTCGGTCAGCGTGCGGTAGGCAGAAAGCAGGTGACGTACAACGGACGTGCAAAGCGGCGGGCACGAAGCGGTAAGCGGTGAGAAACGTAAGGCGGCTTGCGGCGGTAGCTCGGCCTAATCTCTACGGCGGTTTTACTTACAGGCGAGCTTAGGATTACGGCGCGGTTATAACTAGCAGGCTCTTAGGACTAGCAGGCTTATTTCTAGCGGACTTATCATTAACAGGCTTATTACTAGCGCGATTAACACTAGCGGACTTATAGCTAACGGGCTTAAGACTACGGCGCAATATCTACAGGTGACTTATCAACTAGTGTCAGGCTAGGTAGTTCGGTATTGCGGGCAGGGCCGAGTGTCACGTCGGACCTTGCCTTGACAATGGAAGTCAGTGCAGCCCGACAGAGCCAAGTACAGCCTTGGCCCCGGGTAGAGACAGGAGCCGGTGCAACCCGGCGGAGACGAGGGCAACCTCGACTCCAGGAGCGGCAGAGATAGGAGCCGATACAACCCTGCAGAGCTGAGGGCAACCTCAGTCCTGGAGGTAGAGAGAGCCGGTGCAACCCAGCAGAGCTAAGGACAACCTTAGCCCCCAAGAGGTAGTAGGTAGTGGTTAGATCGGTGTTAGGAGCTGGATGGCAAGACGGGATCTGGTCTCGATGTCTCGGCCGGCCGGGCTTAGATACCCGGCCGTTTCCTCCACTAAGTGTTGTCGGTCCGGTAGTGAGGTCGGTTCTGCGTGGGGGAGATAATGTCTGGTGTGAGGGCGACGGCGAGTGCGGTGTATGAGCGAGGGAGACAGCGCGTGCGGTGTGCGTGCAAGCGGGATAGGTAGCGTAGGGTCCAGTAAAGTGAGTCGTGCGGGTATATATATATATATATATATATATATATATATATATCTTCTATATTTTCACGCCCTGTAGTAACGGCCCTGCCGTTACAAATCTTACGGTAATTTGCTCTTCTTGAAGATCGAGCAAATGTCCTTCTTGATCAACAATGCGTATCATTAAATCAGTAATGCTCCGTGCGATGATCGGTAGATAAATGATCTGCGTTGGCGTTTCCGATATCTTATATCCTGGCGGCACGCTCGAAATGTACCTTTCGTGATTAATGTATTTTAATTTTCAATTATTAATTTTAAATTTGTTATCTTTTATATTAGATATCGTTGCGCCCTTAATACCGCGCTTTGGACGTTATTGCCATTTTATATCCACACTCTTGATTTTAGTCATTTGAGCCTTACATTCATATTGTTTTTTTACTAATTTCCATTTTCTAGGAATGATAACAGTAAAAGCGACTTTATGTATCTTGAACAATAATCGCGTTACTTTTTGATACAATCCAAGAAAAAGTAAACTTATATAATTATATATAATTATATATAACCATATATAATTACATCCGAAATTTGGCGCAATGGAATATGCATATTTCCAGATATAATTACATATATGATTTTGGTCATATATGATTTTATGCCCATTTTTTTTTTCGAAAATGTAAATATTGTCCTTTTTTCGATGCAATAAAGTATCATAAATACTTTTTCTTGATTTTTGCTTCACTGTTAGATATTTAGATATAGGAATTTTTCTTCGAATAATAATCGCAATATTAATTAGCAAATTTAATTAGCCATATGATAAATGCAAAAAAGCGACATATCAAAACTGACTTCTCGTTTTTCGATAACATTCATTCCATCCGATCCAAACATTAAAAACTTTTCGAGCCTGACAAGCACAAAATCGCGCAAGACAAAAAATCAGCAGCCGTAAAATTAAAATGATCTAAACGCAATTTTGTAATATCGTCATTGACAGTTTTTTCGTAACATGCCTTTGTAATGCAAAAAGATTGAGAAAATAAAGTAAGGGAAAGAAGAAAATTAGTTTATCTATTAATCGTTATAATTTAAGACATTGCGTGCCGATAACGTGAATTAACTTTTTTGGTTTTAAAAAGCGTAAGAAATGGTGACGTCGATTGACGTTCATTATCGCATTACTGTTAAACAAACGTGTAATTATTTTAATAAAAACATGTACAGTCTGATATATTCTAAAAAATGAGCGAAAACTAGTCTTTTACTTTTACTAACAACATACGGATCGCAATATGTTAACAAAGCTTTCTCGATCTGATGATTTACGGCCGATTAGCAGTTGGTGTCTGGCAGACGGTTGTTAACGTCGTGGCAGTATCGGACGTAACCAGATACCAGCCTGAAGAATCTGATCGAAGAAGAAACTTGTTTTCTCCGTTATGATCTGTTGCGCTTCAAGATGGAGTTTTAGATGAGCAGGATTCGCATTATCTTCGCAGAGTTGCCCGCACCATCGATCAATTCCAGATAAGAACGTCTTTTCAATTCAACACTCGGGCGTTCTTTGCAAGTGTTATTGACGATTCACGACTGATTTGCAATTTATGCCTGGCGAGTGGTCGTTGACGTCGTCGCAGAGTCAGACGTAAGCAGATACCAGCCTGAAGAATCTGATCGAAGAAGAAACTTGTGTACGCTTCCGTATAATGAATCGACACGTTTAATTATTTCTGAACAATACTTTATTATAATCTCGTACCAAACTCGTAATAGCTCCACGCTCTCAAACCTCTTATCTATAACTGAACTTCGTCTTGCGCTCTCTTCACACACTCTGTCTACTCACTCCTCCTATCCCCAAATAGTCGGTTTTCGATGTCAGCGCGATTCGGTTCGATTCTACTAACTAGCTCCCCTTTCCTAACTTATCGGCATGTTTAACTCCCTTCTATTTCAGGCGCGTACACTTGTTTTCTCCGTTATGATCTGTTGCGCTTCAGGATGGAGTTTTAGATGAGCAGGATTTGCATTATCTTCGCAGAGTTGCCCGCACCATCGGTCAATTCCAGATAAGAACGTCTTTTCAATTCAACACTCGTGCGTTCTTTGCAAGTGTTATTGACGATTCATGACTGATTTGTAATTTATGCCTGGCGAGTGGTCGTTGACGTCGTCGCAGAGTCAGACGTAACCAGAAGCCAGCCTGAAGAATTCGATCAAAGAAGAAACTTGTTTTCTCCGTTATGATGTGTTGCGCTTCAGGATGGAGTTTCAGGTGGACAGGATTCGCATTGTCTTCACAGAGTTTCCCGCACCATCGGTCAATTTTAGGTAACGTCTTTTAAATTGGACACTTGAATATTCTTTTCAAGTTTTTTTGACAATTCACGACCGACTTGGAATTTATGCTTGGCGAATGGTCGTTGGCATCTTGGCAGAGTCAGACTTAACCAGATGCCGGCCTGTAGAATTCGATCAAAGAAGAAACCTGTTTTCTCCGTTATGATATTTTGCGCTTCAAGATGAAGTTTCAGGTATACAGGATTCGCACTGTCTTCGCAGAGTTTCCGGCACCATCGGCCAATTCCAGATAATGTCTTTTCAATTGGACATTTGGACGTTCTTTGCAAGTGTTATTGACGATTCACGACCGTTTTGCAGTTTATGCCTGGCGAATGGTCGGCAGGATTTGCATTGATTGGTGGACAATGAAATTTTTACACTCTTCCTATAGCGCAATGATTATGGCAACGAAAATGACGACAATGACAATAAAGTCATGAAAAAAGTTTTCACATGGCCGAATTCTTATTTATCATTATTTTAATAATAGTTAAGTTCATATTATTGATGTGCAAATTGTATATGATTGACAATATAAAATTTTAAAAATAATTATCGAGAATATGTGAGATGAAGTCATTTTTCAAATTTCATTGATTGTTGTCATTCGTCCAAATGTCATGCAAAGCTATTATTATTTATAGCAAGATAAACGGCATTATATTAAATTAGTGCAAAAATATACATATATAATATTTATCAATTAAAGTTGAAAATAAAATTACATTGCTTCAAAAGAAGGGGTGAATACGATTATTACAGCCCCCTATTTGAAATTCCGACCAATATTTTTCGAGATATATCACTTTAAAGTATTGGACTTGATAATAAAACTTTATAAAAACGGACCCAACAATATTGACCTTGACATATGTTGTCAAGATCATCATCCTGAGTAACTTTTCCTTATAACTTAATCGGCGGTCTCTTATAATTTTAGAGATATTTAAAGTTAAAGTTTATTTCGAAACGAAAATTTGGTTTGAGTTATGTAACGTAACCCAAACCAAATTTTAGTTTTAAATCAGAAATAGGTTTGGATTAGGTTATATCTTTCAGAAGTGGAGCCCCCCCCGTAGGGGGTGGAACCCACTGTGTCCACGCATATACTTTACAACGCGAAGCGAGATTCACCCTATAATTGTTATGTGAGTGGATTGGGTTAGATTTGAAACGAAAATTTCGTTTTGGTTATTCTTGCACGATTCTAAGCTAGACATGGAAGATACTCGCGACAGCAATCTTCACAACATATGTCAAGGTCAAAGTCATTGGGTCCGTTTTGTAACATTTTATTATCATGTCCAATACTTTAAAGTGATATATCTCGAAAACTATTGGTTGGAAAATTTTTTTACTATTTTTCTTGTGTTTCTCTTCAAAAATGCTTTCAGAAACGACCTTTCAAATAGATGGCCGTAGTTATCGTAATCGTGCTCAAAAGAGTATTAAATGGTTTTAAAAGAGAATATAAATTTTATTACTTAAATAATATAAGCAGTACAGCACATGCCACAGCTGCTAATATTATTTCTTTTATTTTCTTCTGCTTATTATATTTTAAATTCTTTTCTCTGATTATGATAACTTCTGCGCTAGATGAACCAGATTAGATTACGTTTTACTTAGCGATCGCAACGTTCTCCAACATTATTTGTTTATGTTTAACATTCATGAACAAGGATAGAGTTATTTTACGAACGTTGATATCGTCAAATAGAATATAGTCTTAACAGAGCTGCGAAAAGGAACAAGTGAACTTGGACTGTTGGTAAATTAGATATATTAATATACCGAGATTGGTTACGATAATTTCTGTGCCAGATTAAGCTACATTTTATTTGGCGATCGCAACGCTCTCAAACATTATCTGTCTATATTTAGCATTCAATGAACAAAGATAAAATCATTTTACAAACGTTGATATCGTCAAATAGAATATAGCCTTAACAAAGCTACGAGAAGGAACAAGTGAACTTGGACTGTTGATAAATTAGATATATTAATATGCCGATATTGATTACAATAACTTCTGCGCCAAATGAATCAAATTAGGCTGTTTTACTTGGCGATCGTAACGCTCTCAAACATTATCTATCTATGTTTAACATTCAATGAGCGAACATTTCGGTGAATTTCAATGGTTTTGTTTCATCGTTTTCAACGCTCTTTTGTCAAAGACGTTTGACATATTTTTCCTTTTAACATGATCTCTGATAGTCATAATTTAGTTGCGTTTTGTGCTAGTAAGATTTCGAATTCGTGCCGTTTATATGACTAAATTGCAATTTTTGATGTCCATGGTTACATGTTTACGTTCAAAATGAGACAAAAGAATACAGTCACGTCTCACAATATATGTTCCGTTAAGTATTATCGCGTTACGATTTTTATTGATTTAAAATATCGTGGAAAGTCAATCTCGTTATCGATCACGGCAGAAAAATCAGCCTCGTTTAAATAATAATAATACAATGTTAATTAATAATATTATTGAATATTATATTGGTTCTGTGAATGTGTTTTGTGTTCATTGCAATGCAAAACATTTTGCATCTGAAAGAATATCTAATAGAGGAAATTCTTTTCACGATTGCTGTAATCACGACGCAATATATTTGCAACCATTGCCTGAGCTTTCTCAATTTATTCGTAGTTTATTCGATGGTCATGTAAAATATAATGTTTTTTTCAATATATTTGTAGTTATAATAGTTCGTTTTCATTTGCATCATTTAATACTAATTTAATTAATTTTCAAGATAGACGACCCGCTCCATATTGTTTCAAAATATAAGGTCAGAGTTATTATCAAATTAATACAGCATTACATGCTTTACAAAATGAAAGTCCTACTTATGGTCAACTTTTTAGTGTGGATTCAAATGAAGCGGTAGATTATCATCTTAATCAAAATTCATATTTAGATTTTAAAATTGTATAAAATCTTGAACATATAATGTAAGAAATTAATGTCCCAGGTAGGAAATGCCGATGCTCGGAAAACGGGCCAAAACGGGCCCGAGCGTTGGTTTGCCGAAGCTTAGTGCCCAAGCCTGGCCCAAACATTGGCCAAAGATCATAATCAGTTTCTAGAATTGACAGAATGCTCGGATAACCGAGGCTTGGCAAATAAGTGCTGCCCGATATTGGGCCGAAGTTTGGTAGCCAGTTTTTACTTTATATATATATATATAATAGATTTATTATTAAAGATTAAAATTTAAAAAATGCGTATGTTCGGCTGATACACGAACGTAATAACTTCCGACACGTATATATTGTATATCAGAGATTATAATCAAAAATTAACGAAAACTATATATATATATATATATATATATATATATATATATATATAATAAATATATAATCTAATATATAATAAAATATATATACAGGGTGGTCCATTTTAAAAGAGCCAGTCAAATATCTCGAAAAATATGGAAGATACGGAAAAACGTTCAGACAAAAGTTGTTTGGTTCGAAGGGGGACATAAGATGGTGCCATTGATGTGACCTTGGATAGTTATTTGAAGGTCACATGAAGGTCACCTTCAATTTCTTAAATGGAATCCCCTATTTTTTATTGCATATTCTTATAGCTTATGTCGAGAGCTTTCCAAAACACTATAATAAAGTATTTTTTCATTAAGTACTTTTTGAGTTATTTTATATTTGAATCTGACATATTTTGATATAAAAAATAAAATATCTCGTAAAATATTTAGTTTTCGATAATCTTACCGTAATACTTTTATGTACAGAATAATGAGACAAATCAATTAGTAAAAAAAATAATTGTTTTTAAGAAAAAGTATGTAATTATTTACAATGTACAATATTTTTTTAAACAATTATTTGTTTTTTTCTTTACACTAATTGATTTGTCTCATTATTCTGTACATAGAAGTATTACGGTAAGATTATCAAAAACTAAATATTTTACGAGATATTTTATTTTTTATATCAAAATATGTCAGATTCAAATATAAAATAACTCAAAAAGTACTTAATGAAAAAATACTTTATTATAGTATTTTGGAAAGCTCTCGACATAAGTTATAAGAATATGCAATAAAAAATAGGGGATTCCATTTAAGAAATTGAAAGTGACCTTCATGTGACCTTCAAATGACTATCCAAGGTCACATTAATGGCAGCATCTTATGTTCCCCTCCGAACCAAATAACTTTTGTCTGAAACGTTTTTCCGTATCTTCTATATTTTTCGAGATATTTGACTGGCTCTTTTAAAATGGACCACCCTGTATATATAATAAAAACATATATTTAGTAATATATATAATTAAGGGTTTTTTTTGTAATTAGATTAGGATTAGATAGTCCTGACAAAAATCATAGTCAGTGATTTCAGTCAAAAGACAGTATACTATACTGTAAGATATGTATATAAATATTATATGTATATTTTATGATCTATATTCCAAGTAAATCCCTGCCACACAGAACAGTTATGATATAAACAAATTTTAAGTACGAAATTCTAAAAAACGAAGGAAGAAAAAGGGAGATAAAAAATCGCTGAGTCATGCGGAGACAGAAAACCGAAGGTTACTTAAATATTATGTTTTCATTAATTTTTTATTATAATCTCTGATATATATACATACGTGTCGGAAGTTATTATCAGAGTTATTATCATATTAAATATAAATGTACTACGTTAGGCCGCCAAACCGGCGCGTAGACGATACTGCTTCTCGCGGCGCTCGACCGCTAGCACGCGCTTGGAGTGGGGAAAACGGCACCGCGATCCGGTCTCTTTTATATTATCCGGTTATTATATTCGTGTATCAGCCGAACACACGCATTTTTTAAATTTTAATCTTTAATAATAAATCTATTATCGTTGATACGAGTCGTTGAGATTCGAACATTATATATATTCCTGACAATCTGGAAATAATATTAAATAAAACTTTATAATACAGTGAAAGACACGTGAGAAGCTTTAGTTTTCTGTTTACATGTTGTCGAATTCATATAACCGCGTAAAAATATGGCGATATATGCAGAAGAAAAAAAAATCAAAGTCGATGCTAAGTGAGTGTAATGATGAGGAGAATAATGATGAGATAAACAGAACATCAAGTGTTGAAAATGAAGATAGGATTAACTTTGAGCAACATGAGTTAAATATCAGTGACCAGTTCTCATGATTTAGAAACTCCATCGAAAATAAATTTAGATGCAAATTCAATAATCAATGATTGTGACATAAGCAGCGATGATGATATCATCCCTACTGATTCGCCAATTGTTAATCAATCATCTGTCCTACTTGGAATAGAACAGAAGATCTGCGACTAGGCAGTACGTAATCGAACCAATATAACACTCACTGCAGTGACTGATTTATTGAATGTATTAAGAAATGAAGGCTACACGTCATTACCGAAGACTGCTGAAACCTTATTGGGGACAATGCATTGCAGGCCATTTCAAAAAATGGCAGGCATCAACAATATTGTTGGAGAATATACATATTTAGGCATCAAAAAAGGCCTTAAAAATATTATCTTCCCGGATGTATATACTGAAGAAACTATTTCTCTCTTAATACATGTTGACGGAATGCAAGTTTATCACAGCTCTTCAAAACAAGTTTGGCCTATTGCTATGAAAGTTTATCATCCAAATTATATTGCCAAACCTTTTGTAGCAGCAATTTAATGTGGAGATTCTAAACCTCTTTCTGTTGAAAATTATTTTTCTGATTTTGTAGTAGAAGTAAATTACTTAATTGAAAATGGAATAGAATTATATGGTAAAAAATACTCTATTGAAATCATGGCCATAGTGGCTGATTCTCCTGCCAGAGCATTTCTGAAGTGTTGTAAAGCACCTGGAATATTTTATGCTTGTGAAAGATGTACAACAAAAGGTATATCAGTAGGAATTGGAAGATCCAAGAAACGAGTATATCCTTCAATTGATGCTGAATTGCGTACGCGACAATCGTTTAAAGAAAAACTTCAACGTGAGCATCACTATGAAAATTGTTATTCGCCGATACTTTTAATGAAGAACGTTGATCCAATCAAGCAAGTTGTTTTGGAAGTTATGCATTTATTTTATTTGAATAACATGAAATGACTGTTGAATAAGTGGACATTGAGAAATGAAGCAACACGCATGAAATTGATCTTAAACATCTTCAAACTGTAATGACATAATTGACCAGTGATATTTCAGAGAAAGAAATTTAATATGTATCATATCTCTCGATGGAAGGCATCACAGTTGAAGTTTATGCTCAATTATTATGGAGCTGTAGTATTAAAAAACATCCTATCGAGCCATCACTATCGTCATTTTTTGCTGTTCGTGTGTGCAAGTCGCATTTTGAATAATAAAGAACTTATTGCGAATTCAACTGACTATGCCAATGACTTATTGAGAACATTTTTTGATTTGTTACCTTCTTTGTATGGAAGAAGTAGTCAAGTTTTGAGTTGGCATAATATTATTCACGTTGCTGATGATGCCAAGCATTTTAAAATACCACTAAATGATCTCTCGGGTTTTTGGGGCGAAAGTTACATAGGTTTATTCAAAAAATTCATTAATTCATCTAATAAACCACTTACACAAATTGTGAACCGACTTGATGAGATTGAGTCCGGTGAACGAATGATAATTAAGAAAAAATACTTATTAAATGATTGGACTATCTCCAAAAATCCTGAAGTGATTGTTTACCATAAAAAAAATTATATAACAGCAAGCCAAATCAACATATGTAACATTATTCTAAAAACTAAGCATCCTGATGATATAGTTCAATTACACAATGGTAAAATTTTTATTATCTCAAAAATATTAATCAAAGAAGAAACGTCGAAATATACCAATAATTTTGATATCTATATTATGGGACAGGAAGAGTGTAGCAGAGGCGAAGTTTTTGATTTTCCAAATTCTTCAATAAATTTCGGAATAATTTTAGTTAAAGAATTTTCAAGTACAACAAAATACGAGATTGCAACGAACATTAAATACAAATGTGCTTTGTTACACGTGAATGAAAAAAAATATTCAGTTACTCTTCTTCATGAATAAAAATCGTCAATGAAATGCAATAATAATGAAAAAAATGTAGAATTTTGTTTTTAGTTTTTAATGTAATGATATTTTATTTTATTAATTTATTTTTTACTTTATTAATTTATATGTTAATTTTCTGTTGACTCACAATCAGACAGTCTTTTCGTAATATATCAACAGAGTATATACTAACATTGCATAAATTCAAATATATATTTATGATATAAATAGTGAAGAGATGCAACCCAGACAGCACAAAACATCCTCAGGAACATCCTGAATATGTCCAGGACCGTTCAGGAGATTTGTAGGATGTTTTAAGATATATTATTATAAATATATTTATAAAAATTTAATATGCATACATAATTATTTTTAGTTGTGTCGGCTATTTAATATAATTTAGAAATCTTAAGTATTATAGTAAGTATTAATGTCCTATAAATGTCCACTGGATAACCCCTGGATGTCTGTAGGATATATCTGCCCTGTCTATTATATTGGATGTCTTTTGGATTTCCAGAGGACATATACATGTGCAATTAATTGTTAACATTAATTTCGTTTAATATTAATAATTGAATTTGATGCGCACATTTTCATATATCCAAAATTATTATTTATTTAATATTTCATGAGAAATGTTACTATTCGCAACATTCCAAAAACTTTACAAACAATAGTATTCAACCGCTAGTTCGTTTGTTTACCGCTATGCGACACGCGAACTCGTATTTGAGATTTGGTCATGAGAATTATATAAAGCTTGCAAAGAGCAACTGACAGGAAATTACAAATGTAATTATTTTCTATCAGTTCAATTTCTGATGCAATCCCAACATAGGGAATTCAGATATTGGATTGTTTAGAAAATATTACACAACTCAAACCCGGGAGCCAAATCTAAAATATTCATGTACAGCACGAAAGCCTCAAATATTAAAGAACGGTGAACTATTTTTAATATTAGATTTTTAATATTGGCAGTAAATAACAAAACATAATTTTAATTTATATTGAAATTTTGAAATTTGCTCCTTGAAACATACGAAAAATATCCCTAACATATCCTATAAAAATCCTTAGGATGTTCCACAGGATCTCCCTGGATTCTCCAGAGGTTAATATATGGCTATCATTTATTCTTCCTCAGGACATCTAGAGGAGATCTGAGGATTACAATGGGATATCCTGAGGATATCCTACATGTATGTCCTGGATGCCCTTTGGACGTCCTAAGGACATCCTTGTGCTGTCTGGGAAGTATATAAAGTTAAACTATATTGTGTGTATAACCATGATGCCTTGTGTGGCGCTGCTGAAGATCTTCCTCTTTTTCTCCTCGAGTTCTGATAATCACATGGAAAGATTAGCGTGCAACGTCTCTAGAGAAATGACAATATCATTCATTAATTAAAAAGTTGATAGCAAAAATTACAGTGAATGCTAATGGTTGTCGATGTTATTAGTGTATAGTTATTGGTGTATGGAATAAATAGCTTTTTCAGTGCATTCAATGCAAATGTTAACGTAACCTAACCTCAATCATAAAGTTATCAAAAATGGCAAATAATTCATCTATGGATCCACAAAATTCCAAAGAACCGTATGCAGTAGTTCAATTCGAGGAAACAGACGAGAAAGGAAAAATGTGCATCGATTTGGTATTGAAAAAATAGTTCATAACACGTGGCAAAAAAGATATGTGCAAATATCCATCTGAAGCTCATTATCATTTGCGAGATCAGTTTCTTGAAGAGTTCAAAACGCCAGAAAAATCATGGTCATGCGTTTCCTACAAATTCATTGTCGGTGCAGGTAAATATATATATATGCTATATAACTATGCTTTTTTATTTCTTTGTCCAATAAACAGATATAAAAATCAAGTTTATTTTTTTGTTGCTAGAAAATTTAGAACAAGGTCGTAGACGATTACACAGAGCATATTTTACCAAATATTACCAAATTACTGATAATGAAGGCAAAAAATCTGAAAAAGTACCATCACTATTATCCAAGTCTCAGATCAATGACATTCTTCAAGACAGAGTTCCAATGCGTTCTAATTCTGCACTTCTAATAACAGATACACCCACAAGTAATTTCTTCTCATGATATCCATAAACTTTTTTCATTTTGCTTGTTTTAATTACTATATAATGGTAGTCTCCAAAACTTTTCATAAAAAAAGTCATGATTCAAATATTTATTAAATTAAATTTTTTCTAGGCACACGATTAAAATCCAAGTCACGATTTAGCAGGATTACAGCAATTTCAAGTGATAGTGACAGTGAAAATGAAGAACACGGATCCTCTTATTCCACAGATTTATCACCACCGAAAAAGTCACAGAAAACGTCAAGTTTTCATACTAAATCTTTATCAAATCGTGAAAAATTTTGTGGTAAAATTCTTTTGCAGTTTCTTACTACTTCGCAAATAAATTGGAAATTTAATTAATTAATTTATGCCACAATAATGGAAAATAACAAATACATGTTATTTTTTTATTTATAGCAAGCAATCCAAAAAAACAATTATTTGAAAACATGAAATCAATGCATAGTAAAGATGACACTGAGTTAAATTCACTAACTTCTAACGAAAAACTAAGATCAGAATATCAACAGTTATCAATAAAAGAAAAAACCAAGAAATCCGGCGGTGAAAAAGTATCCAATGGTATGAAACAAAATTAAAAATCTACTTTTGAACAATTCTCAAAACATAAAATAAAAAACTAATTTTCAAAAATTCTCGATACATAATGTTGGCAAAGACTACGAGGGTATGCGCATGCAAACGAGAAAAAAAGAACACAAAGCACTTAATGACGATCTATGTAATGAGAGAATATCGTAATACAGGCAACCGGAAAACGTCTCAGGTTAGAATATACTAAGCGAAGGTCCGTGTCTCTGAGAGACAAGATAGTTAGAGCGCCACGGTGGCTCTTTCCATAACTGAGGGGGATAAGGTTGGATCGCACGCCGTCGGTAATTCCAACACTTCCCCTTCCACAACCACTTGATCCTAGGATGACGTCTTCAGCCCCAGAAGTTCGACACATCGGGCATGCTTCGGTTTTGTCAAGGCCTTGGTTAGTACGTCTGCCGGCATCTCGTCCGATGCTACGTGCCCCAGAACCACTTGACCGGACTCCACGACTTCACGCACGAAATGGTGGCGGATGTCTATGTGTTTGGTTCGTGCGTGGAAAACCGGGTTGATTGCCAGTCTCTGCGCACTGACGTTATCGTTGAACAGATTAATAGGTCCAACGTCTATCGCGCCCAACTCCAGCAGAAAACGTTGAAGATGCACGGCCTCTTTGGCCGTCTCGCTTAAAGCCATATATTCGGCCTCTGTGGTTGAAAGGGCGACGGTCCGCTGTTTCCTCGAATCCCAGGCCACGGCTCCTCCGTTCATGACAAACGCGTACCCGGTGAAGGAACGCCGGTCATCGATTGAACCTCCCCAATCGGTATCCACGTAGCCTGTCAGGGAGCCGTTCCCATGACTATAGAAGATCCCCTGGTTGTTAGTACCTTTGAGGTACCTAAGTATCCTTTTTGCGGCGCCTCAATGAGTCTCGTTGAAGCAGTCGTTAAACTGGCTCAATGTGTTCGTGGCATGAGCTATATCCGAGCGCGTTGCTAGTGATAGATAAAGCAAACACCCTACTAATTCCCGGTAAGGTGGTTTCTCGCCGTCCGCGCTTGACCAAGTTGCGCCCCTTACCAACTTCGTCCCGACATCTAGAGGAGTCGAGACGGCGTTACAGTCGGACATCCCGAATCTCAGAAGAATGTCTTTGATGTACGTCCTCTGATTTATAAATATGCCCTTGTCGCTTCTGGAGAAATCCATCCCCAAACAACGTTTAAGATCGCGGAGGTCCTTTACCTCGAAGAGACTCGTTAACTCTCGTCCGAAACGATTGATTTCCTCTGGGTCGCGACACATCACCAGTATGTCGTCTACGTAGATGATGATGATCAGGATCTCTTTCCGATGCCTCACGTAGACGCAGGGATCCCCGTTTGTAGGCTTCGCACCTAACGCTCACAATTTCCTGTCCAGTCGTTTATTCCAGGCGCGGCCAGCTTGCTTTAGGCCATACAGAGCTTTATTCATAAGACATATCTTATCTCCCGCTGCCAACGCGCTCAAGATAGTTGTTGCCTTGATAGCCACCTGATCCTTGTTCCCTTCTATGCGGACGAGGTACTACAGAATCTCTTCCATCCGGTCTGGTACCTCCATGTACACCTCCTCGTCCAGCTCCCCGTTCAGGTACGCTGTTGCCACGTCATATTGTCGGATATGCATTCCGCTTTTCGCTGCAAATGCAATCGTCAATCGTATGGAAACTAGTCGCGCTACTGGCGCGTATGTTTCGTGAAAATCTTTGCCATATTGTTGGGCGTAGCCCTTCGCCACTATCCTGGCCTTATGCCTCTCCAGAGCGCCGTCTGTGCCATATTTATTTCGTAGCACGAAACGGCTACCGATTATATTAGATGCCTTTGACCTGTCCACTAGATCCCACGTGTCCTTTCTGAGAATCGATTTTACTTCGTCAGCCATGGCCCTCGTCCATTCAGCTGATTCTGGACTGGCCATTGCTTGAGCCATTGGGATTTCGCTCAGGAAAGCGAAATTATCTTCTTCTCCGGCGTAGTTCGATGCTCCATGGACCTTGCGAGGTCTTCCGGGACGCCCGATCCGCTCTATTCTCGGCCTGCCTGGACCTCGTCTTGATGCGTTTTCTTCACGTTCTTCGCGGGTGACTCCTTCGTCATCGTGGTCATCTTCCTCGATCTCGAGATGTAAGTCCCGGTTGTTGAGTAGATTGATCATTACGTGTGGCTCTTCGCGTTCTGCTGCGTCTGCGTCGTCTGATGAACTCAATATCTCTTGACGTGAGACATCCCGCGGGAGGAAATCCTCCCAATTATCAGTCGACTGAGTTTGAACTCCATCCGTAAAACTGACATCCCTGGACGTCTCGATTCTTTTCTCCTCCGGTAACCATATTCTGTACGCTTTCGATTCTGTGCTGTATCCCACGAAGATCCCCTTCCTTGACCGTGCCTCCAGCTTCCCCTTGCCTGGTGATCTGTCCAGTACCTTGCTTCCGAAACGTTTAAAGATAGACACGTCCGGTGGTTTTCCGAACCACTCTTCGTGGGGGGTTCTCCCTTTGAGCTTGCTAGTTGGCGACCTGTTGCGGATGTAGTTAGCCGTGTTGACGGCCTCCGCCCAAAAAGTTGGTGGTAGGCCTGACTGAATTAACAGGCATCTCGCCATTTCCATCAGTGTTCTGTTGCGTCTCTCGGCGACGCCATTCTGCACCGGGTTATATGGAGCCGTCAACCGTCTCAAAATGCCGCGTCTCCTGAGCAGCTGGTCGAATTCCTGATTAACGTACTCCCGTCCGTTATCGGACTGCAGGCATTTTATCGCCTTTCCGTGCTGCGTGATCATCAGCGCTCTGAAACTTTCGAACTCGCTTATTACTTGATTCTTTTGGTTGATAAATCTTACCTCACACCATCCCGAAAAATCATCTATGAAAGTAGCAAAATATTGTTTCTTTCCGTGTGAAGCGACTCTCATCGGGCCACAGATGTCAGAATGTATGAGTTGGCTCTTGGCTGTCACTCTCTCCAAAACCTTTGGAAATGGGATTCGACACATCTTCCCCTGGAGACACACATGGCACTGGAAATCTTCGTTGATGTTCTCGACATCGATTCCTTAAATAGATCCCGTTTTGATGGCCTTGCGGAGAGATTGGACATTGAGATGTCCCATGCGAATGTGCCAATCTTCGAGGATATTTTTCTTCGCCGTCTTCGTTGCGTCGTCCGTTCCGGAGATCTTCCTGCACTCGGCGTTCGTTAACTCGAGAAAATAATAAAGTCCCCTTTCTCGTTTCGCGGTGAGTAATATTTTGTCGGCGCGGTCAATTACCTCAGCTTTCGTGTCGATAAACACGACTTTATGTCCTTTGTCGGTAATTTTACCGACTGAGATGAGATTCGCCCATAGGTCCGGTATGAATAGCGTATCACTAAACTCGATCGTCTTCCGTTTACCGCTCATGTTTCGAATGATGCGTTGCCTATTCCTTTAATGTCCGCGCAAGCACTGTTCGCGAGATTTAGTTTTCCGCGATTAAAGTTTCAATTGATTTGTGTGAACGATTCGATATCCTTGCACATATGCGACGTGCAGCCACTGTCAAAACACCAACCGCCTCGGTCCGCGTGTTTCCCGGTTCGAAAATCTCCGTTTTCCAACGTATCCGACGTCGTTGCAAGGCACACGCTTTCGACGCTGTTCTCGGATGGTTCTCTCGGCTTCTTTGTCTTTTGACAATTTTTCGCCCGGTGTCCGATTAGTCCGCACTTGTGGCACTTTATTTTCGAGTCATCTTTCGCACTACCGTACTTGCCCGTTTTTTCGCGTCGGTGTTTTTCCCTTTTGTTACTTCCGCCTTTCGACTTTCCGGCGAACATCGCGCTTTGCACCGAGCTCTTGTCCGTTTCCTTGCGAGCATCATATTCCTCCGCAATTTTGATTTTAAGCATCTCGAGAGGCGGTAGTTCGTCGCGTGACGATATTGCACATCTAAAGTTTTCGTAACTTTCCGGTAGACTCCGCAGAAGCATGACCGCCAATAGTTCTTGGTTGATCTCGACGTCCAGTTCCGACAACCTATCTACCGTGTCGAAGAATCTTCGAGAATGATCGCGCGCGTCGCCGCCATCTTGCAGCCTTAGGGACATAAGATGATTTAATAAGGCAGCCTTTCGCGCCGGCCCTTTTGACTGGTATATTCCTTCTAGCTTCTGCCAAATTGCACGCGAGGTCTCGCAGCCTTTCGTCTGCTTGATTTCGGACGGATTCATGGCAAGAATTATGTCCGATTGTGCCTTTAGGTCGGCCGCAATCCATTGACGCTCGGCTTCTGCCGACGCCGCATCGTTTCGTTGCACTTCGGGTTTTACGATTGTACCGCTCACGTAGCCCCACGCGTCGTTTTTTATGAGAACGGCGCGCATCTGTAGCTTCCACGTTTCGTAGTTGTCCTTGTTAAGGACCTCGAACTTTACGCCGGTCGCGGTCATTTTCGTGGTGCTTAACTCTCGGAATATAGTGATATCACTCGACGTCCGCCTGATTGGCGTGCTTCGCAACTTTCTAGATCTTTTATGCCGAATTTGCGCGTGACCCTGGGCCCATAACCTGTTGGCAAAGACTACGAGGGTATGCGCATGCAAACAAGAAAAAAAGAACACAAAGCACTTAATGACGATCTATGTAATGAGAGAATATCGTAATACAGGCAACCGGAAAACGTCTCAGGTTAGAATATACTAAGCGAAGGTCCGTGTCTCTGAGAGACAAGATAGTTAGAGCGCCACGGTGGCTCTTTCCATAACTGAGAGGGATAAGGTTGGATCGCACGCCGTCGGTAATTCCAACACATAATATAAACAAAATAATTTAAACAAAAATCTAAAGCCGTCGACTGCTGATAATATTCAATTATTCCAAGATTTAAAATACTATATTGATAAAAAATTGGATAATCTACGAGACAGAATCGGATATGATTTGAGGACGAAAATAATGGAATTAAAAAATACGATCGTTAGTGCAAATTTAATTTCTGCAGTTGGACCTAACTTAACTTCAACAAAAACACGTTTGTCTGTCAAAGTTCCAATTGAAACGTTGGATGAATTTTTGAACTATGAGAATGTGTTAAAGAATGATGAAGATGAGATTGAGACACTGGTAGTATATTTAACATTTTCAATAAATATTTTCTAATAATAAAATCTTTTCTATTTTCTTATCTATCATCTTTTTAATATTTCTTTTCTTAATTTTGCTTTTTTTATACAGCGAACTTTCTTCAGAGTACTAATTAATTCACAAACTAAGGCAAATTCATGCATTGCAATAATAATGACAGCTACTTTAGACAAAACAGTGGAATTGGAATATTCTAGCTTTGGTCGAAGCGTTGGTGGATATTCAAAAAGAAATTTTAGTACTACTCTAACGTGTATTACTATGAAAGAGGCTATTATGGATAAATTGGGAGAAGGATCAGAGACAGAAAATTTACAATCAAAGATTAGTAAATGGTTGTCAGGTGTTAAAGATCGCAAAGGCGGCAGAAAAGAACGTCAATCTGGAGTCAGAAGAAGATCGAGATCATCATAAGTACAAACTTTACTTTGAAGTTTACAGATATTGCTACAGATAATTTAATTGGACTTTATTAAGACTAATAGGATTACTATTTTTGTTTATGTTTAATATTTATTTTATTATTGCATTTATTAGAAAATCTATTTTTTACAAAAAGTGAACATACTTATTAAAATGTATTGTTTCTATGTTATGTTTATTAATTTTTCAATATTAGTTGTCTGATCCAGACTCATAAAAAATGAATTGTAGTTGAGTTTAAGCATAACTATATACGATAACTATACGAAATAATATGAATAAATTAAATTTCGCATTCAAAAATATAAAAAAAGACGAAATCAATATTAAATTTTTATTTTTTGTGTAAAATTTTAAGTTTTTGAATTTATCATTTTATGTGTTAAACATAAAATTTATTAGAAAATTGTCATGAATCTGTTCTTTAAAGACAGTAAACACACTTAGAGTGTACTCTCCATTTTTTTGTTCGTTAAAATGTTAATTGTGTGATTTAAAATAAGACATAAAAAAATAAACTGTAATTTAGTTTTATCATATAATTAATATATCATTAATTATATTCTTTGTTTTTATGAAAAATTATAGATAAGTTTTACATTAAAAAATACCCAAAGGAAGACAAAGCAAAATTTATTTTTATTTGATTTCTCGTATATTATATTATCATCAAATACTTTTATGGAAAGTGTAATGATTTTAATATTTACTGAGATTAAAAGTAACAAAACCCAACACGTTTATTCGAACAAAAAATGTTTAAGTTAGTTAAGTGCTTAAGCAATGACCGTACACGATAAAATTTGTTTTTATAAATAATATGCTAATTTGTACCTATTTTCTAGTTAGATATATCTAGTATTTCTCTTATAGTTTATTACAGAAAAAACTTATTGAATGTATTATAAAAGTGCAAAAAGACTTACGCAATACATATAAAAATAATTATCTTATTAAGAAAAATAAATTTTTTTTAAATGTATTTTTTGTAATTAAGTTCTTGTATAATAAATATTTAATAATTCCAGATATTTTGTACTAATTATGATCATTATTCAAATTAATAAATTTGATGTACAAGTATAAAAAAAATAAACTCAATCAGCTCTGGCTTAATAATGGTGCGTGTAAACGCCGTTGAATGGCCCAAAACTGGCAGCCATACTCGACAGTTAGCTATGGGCCAATCATGGGACGCGTAAACGCCGTTATTGGCCCAAGATAGGTAATCAAATTTGGCCCGAGACTTGCAACCAGCGTCGGGCCGGTTATCATCCCGTCATACAACCAAAACTGGGCCAGTTATGGCTGGGAAACGGCGCCCAAGACTGGCAACCGGGGTGCCAAGATTGGGCCAAACCTGTCCCGTTTTAGAATTCCTATCTGGGGTATTTGCTCAATCTTATCAAGTGATGAATGAGGAATTAGAAAATCAATGGCGTTTAGAAATGGAATCTGGTGAATTATTACCGGAATTACAATTATTATTTACTTTAAGATCAGGTATGGATCGATATAATGTTCAGAGAACTAAGTTGCTGCTGTTTTTTATACAATTGGTGATGGAAAAATTCCAAGATCATACATAAGAATAAGAATGTAAGGCTCATATGACTAAAATCAAGAATGTCGATATAAAATAGCAATAACGAACCAAGCGCAGTGATATTTATTATAAAAATTACATTAATAAAATAAATTAAAATCACGGACATTTCAGCCCTTTTTGGGGGACATCTTCAGCGCACAGAATTAAAATTAAAAATTAAATACAAAATAAAAAAATAAAATGAAAATCTTAAATGGATAAAAATAAAATGAAAATCTTAAACGCATAATTACGACGATAAACTGATAATAGATCGCGTAGCTACGCGATTGTTTTTTCGAATGCATGTTGCTTTTTTTTTAAATTTGTATTTATTAAGATTTATATGGCTATGAATATAAAGTGTTAGTTATCTATTTAACATTTAGCAATATTAGCAATGCAAGCATGCAGATAATAAGGACTTAGACAATTATTTTTTGTCGTGTTGATTATTATACGAATTTATAATTTTAATGAGACTTGAATAAAATTATTTTATGGTAATTATTGTATAATATAAACTGGACTTGTTATTTATTCTATCTATTATTCTGCTTTTGTAAAGTTCAAGAACATGTCCGGACTGCAAAAGGCCGACGGTAGAAGGAGATTTGAAAAAAAATATATCTCAATTTTTATAATGATCTAATGGAAAAAATAAACAATTTTATTTTGGAATTGAATCGAAAAACCAAGATTTAGATCGTTTTGCGAGTAACAACGAACAGTTACAAAATAAAATTTGTTTTCAAGAGCATCAATTATAATGTATTATGTATGAGGAAGATACTTTGACATATGGTGCAATAGAAGCACAAAAATTTATAATGGCCAAATACAAAACGCACAGATCAAATACGACAAACTAATTATAGAAATAGAAAAATTGAAACAGAAAAACGAACAATTTGAATGGTATGTTCTCTTTCTCTTTTTTTAACCTCTTCTTTTGTTATAAATTTTACAAATAGATAATAATAATTTAATATAAGCTGTAGCTGGATCTGTTTTTTATTCTGTCTATTATTCTGTTGTCTTTTATCCTGTTTGTTATTCTGTTTATAAAATTCGCAAACATGTCCAGATTGCCAAACACCAGCAATGGAAATGGAAATGAGGAAAATATACATGAATTTTTTTGATGATTTTGAGCAGAAAGATAAGCTAAATAATCTTATTTCAAAATTGAAGCAAAGTGTTTGAGATTGAGCGTCTTCAACGGGAGCGCTCGAAAATTGGCGCGTTAGCGGCCATCTCGCGCGGCGCACGGCTCGCCGCGAATCAAGTCACGCGTTAACAGCGGCGCTCAGCAAATCGCGCCAGGCCCGTGGCATTGCTCGTGCCGTGCAAAGCGGGCCACGCGACGGTCACCCGAGAGAGCCAAAATCACAAACAAGTGCGAATAACAAGTTCTAATTTTCCGAGTCATCGAAAACAATCACCGGCTCGATCTTGCGCAAAAAACACATAGAACATTCTAGAAGCAGCAAAAGAACGGTTGTATATAAGCTCTCTCGGGGAACTGCCGCGCGCACTCGATCGTGAACTCCATCCATGACAGTGTGTTATTATATCGTCTAAACTCTCGTGAGAGAAAAGTCGCTCGCTTTTCCTGTTCGTACCCGCGCTTACGAAACGCGAAGTTTTCGACAGTAATAAAAGAGGTTTTTCGTCACTCGCGATTAATCTCGCGTAATCAAAACGCGCTGCTTATTCCGTCGCTCGCGGAATCGCGCCGCTTACACCGTCGCTCGCGGTATTCAAGATATATCCGCCGCTCGCGGAAAGCACCCTTGCGCGCTCAGTGCAAACGCGATCTCGCAGGGCTTCGCTCGCCCACGTCCATTTCTTTCTCGCACACAAAGAAATCAAAATTTGCTACAATTGAAAAATAAAATTGGCTTTCTTCAACGAACAATACAATATGTTATCTATGATAAAAATGTTTTAGAACATAGAACAACAAAAATACAATACTTTTAGGAAGGTCAATTGCGAAAGGCTCAATTAGAACATGACGCGTGTGTGTACACACATACGCACAACACACAAACACACATACATATAAATGGTAAATTTTTATTACATATATATAAATATTTATCTATACAATAACAAAAAAATATATAAATAATATAATATATTTATATAAATAATACATTGTTCTTATAGAACCATCGATTATACTGATTGGAAAAAAGAGCTGTACTGTACAGATTGTAAGTTATAGACAGTTACATGATAATATCTAAAATATATATACGTATCATACATACAGGGTGTAACAGAACGCCCATATCAGCAGTGTTTTGAGGAAACAACGCATTTTTGTCAAAAATGTTTCATGCAAAAGTTATAGGGCTCTAATTGGCGCATTATATAATAATATTATTAGTATGACCTTGAATAGCACCGTCAAGGTCATATAAAAATCACTTTGAATTTTTTAAATAGAATCTATTATTTTTCATTATATATTCTTGTAGCTTATCTCGAGAGCTTTCCAAAACACTATAATAAAGTATTTTTAGTAATTATTTACTATAACGGACCTAGCTCCAATCACCTTGACCTTGATATATGTTGTCAAGGACTTAATCCTGAATAACTTTTTCTTATAACTTAATCGGCGCTCTTATAATTTTTGAGATATTTAAAGTTTAAGTTAGATTCGAAAAGAAAATTTGGTTTAAGTTATACGACGTAATCCACACCAAATTTTTGTTTTAAATAAGAAATAGGTTTGGGTTAGGTTATATCTTCCGGAAGTGGAGTCCCCCCGCAGGAGGGGGCGGAACCCACTGTATCCATGCATATACTTTATGCAAAACGAGGTTCAGCCCAGAATTGTTGTTTGAATGGGAAAGTGTATGCGTGGATGTAGTGGGTTCCGTCCCCCCTGCGCGGGGACTCCACTTCCGGAAGATATAATCTAACCCAAACCTATTTCTTATTTAAAACTAAAATTTGATTTGGGTTAAGGGGGGAGGGGGGGCGGAACGCATTGTATTCATATATATACTTTACAATGCGAAACAAGGTTTAGTCCAGAATTGTTGTGAGAATGAGAAAGTTTATGCATGAACGTAGTGAGTCCCCCCTACCCCCTCTATTGTTGTGTTTCGTCCTGTAAACAGAGAATGTGTTGAAATCAACCTTGTTTCATGTGGAAAGTCGTCTAGTTTCACGAAACTATGTTGACAATAATAAAAATATAGTTTATATTTAAACATAAATATCAATATTGTGAACGAATACGTACATTTTTTGAAATAATGGCAACATTGTATCCCTTAGATGAAAACAGTACATTTTCAACTGTAGAATAAATAAAATTTTTGATTCCTATGTGCACTGATTTTTTCTAATATTATATTAATTATGTAAAGACCTTGTTTCATATTTAAATCAGGGTTCTGATGCAGATGGACCTCGTTTCTTGCGTGGAAATTACAAACTTTGTAAAAATTAATATTTTATTTTTCAAACTTTATTTGTTAATAACTTTTTAATAAACAATGACCGCCGATTAAGTTATAAGGAAAAGTTACTCAGGATTATGTCCTTGACAACATATATCAAGGTCAACGTGATTGGAGCTGGGTCCGTTATAGTAAATAATTTCGTATTTTTTCATTAAGTACTTTTTGAACTATTTTATATTTTAATCTTACATATTTTGATATAAAAAATTAAATATCTTGTAAAATATTTAGTTTTCGATAATCTTACCGTAATACTTTTATGTACAGAATAATGAGACAAATCAATTAGTATAAAAAGTGATTTTTATATGACCTTGATGGTACTATTCAAGGTCACACTAATATTATTATATAATACGCCACTTAGAGCTCTACAACTTTTGCATGAAACATTTTTCACGAAAATGCGTTTCCTCAAAAAACTGCTGATACCGACGCTCTGTTACACCCTGTACATAATATTATATATATATCTTTTTGATCGTATGCGTAAATGTTTATATATTTGTAATAGATTTACAATTCATTGTTTATATCGATCGCAATAGAATAATGTAGTTTTACAAAATTCTGAATATTGAAAATATAAAATAGGCTCTTCCATCACCCATTTTCGTGAGGACGCAATTAAAATATTTTATTCATTTTCATATCTGCGTTTATAATTTGCAAGCAAGATTGAGGCATTTTTTTCTGATCAATATTGTTACGAGTATCAGGATAGATTTTTTAAAATCATAATTTCTTATCATTTTAAAAAAGACAGCAGTTGCTTGCTATAATATTACAAAAACCGTTTTCTCATACTCTTTACATCCTTGGAGTACTTTTCCTCATAAGGATTGCTTCCTAATAACGAAGATGTATATATTTTTTCTCTTTTCCTACCACATTGTATATACACAGCCTGATAGACTATTATATACGCGAAATTTGGTGCCATCAAAAAAAGAAAAAATACATCGTCAATAATCACAATAATAATTCCTTCAAATAATTTATAAGCTTTTATTACTATATATGATTGGTACGGATCATATGAAGGATAATTATTTTGTCTTTCAAAAAGTTTCTTCAAATTTCTTCTGGAATAACTGTTTTTTAATTAACCAGAATATTCATGCATAAACCGCGTATGATACGAAATAGTTTTTAAAGCAACCAGCACACAAATAAAAAGCGCCTTTGAGATCAAATATTTTTTTAATAACCAGAGCGTATATACAAACCGCTTCCGGAATAAAATATTTTTTAAACCAACCAGTACACGAATAAAAATCGTCTCTGAAACAAAATGTTACTTTTTTAATAATCAGAGCACACATTAAAATCGGATCTGGTGTGAAATATTTCTTTCAACAACTAGCTCACGAATTGAACGTTTCTGAATTACATTTTTCAACCAAAGCGTACATGCAAAACGTTTTTGGTAGAAAATATTTCTTTTAACAACCAGTTTATGAATTGATCGCCTCTGGCTAACTAACTACTGTGACACAACTACTATTGCAAAATAAATATAATCAATTTTCAGTGAAATATACAAATAAGCAAAAGATTAATAAATTTTTAATAAATTTAAAGTTACTATTACATATATACAAACATATACACACATGTAGATAATATATAACACATGTATAGTATGCTCGGATAAGAAAGAGATGGACAGAGAAGAATGGGCAAAGAGAGAAAGAAGATATAAGTGTAACTGAGCAAGTGTCTGTACAAGTGCCAAAAGTAAGAAAAAAAAGGAAATAGTTATATCTTTCTCCGTAGCAATACTTTATGCCCACTAATGTTTAGTGACTGATATGAATTATCAATCGATATATCGTTTTACAGCCATTCCCTCGCTTACTCATTTCTATTCTCTCTCTCTTTCTCTCTTTCTTTCTCTCTCTTCCTCTTTCTTTTCTTGTCCATATCTGTCTATTCATTTATAACAAAAATATGAGTATTAAATACTATGTGTATCATATATAATGTATATGTTTATGTGTATACAGTCATTCTAAATTCCATTTGAAGATCAATTTTATATTACAATTTTTTATACAAAAGACTTTATGTTGTTTTCTATTAAGGAATTACTTTAAAGATATAATTAAAAAAAAAGAAATTTGGAATATATTTTTATATAATATTGCATTATTTATATTTATATTTTTGTGTAGACTGTACGGAAATAAAATTAAATAATATCTAGTATCATATTAGTATATAGTATACATTAAAATAATTCCTTCTAAAATTATGGTATATATATATACTAACTTTTTGACCCTTATTCTTTTTAAAGAAAGTCTACGGGCAAGCGTCTCTCGAAAATTATATTTTCATCCCATTAGTAGACACACCATTAAAACCATACTACAAAAACATAACACTCGTTTTTTAAATTTAACACGTTATAACAATTGAGCGTACTTTTACGGTAATCTCTTGTTACGCGTATGTACACGACACACGCGACTGATTATCTACCGCGCACTGATATGATCGCATGTGCCTGCCTACATGTGTGCATGGTACAGTCGACTTATTTTTCGATCCATACATATAAAAACAAATGCGCATCTTTATAAACGAATATTCTCTAACCAAATAAAAAAATTATTTTCATATTGATTAAAATTAATTCGATACATAAAACTATTATTCATAAATATTTTACGACAAAAATTAAATTTCTAAATTTTGGCTTTAGAAAAAGTTTATTTTCTATAAATATAGGCAAGCTTGTATAAATATGTAAATGTTTGGTAACATAAGAGGATAAAATATATCAAATTTTTTTTTCTCATTTGTAAATTACTGAATATAACTATAAATAATAATAGATTGTCATAAAGATTATATATATATATATATATATCATGCTCCTCGCACATCCGTTTACACGTTTATTCACGCTGCTCTCTCTCTCTCTCTCTCTCTCTCTCTCTCTCTCTCTCTCTCTTTTTCTGCTCGTTCTTTATTGTATTCTTTTTTTCCCATTATTATTATATTCTCTTATTTATTCGATTTTTATTCTTTTTATTCTTGTCTTCCTACATAATAATAATTATTAATTTAATCATTAATTTATTCATCTTTATTTTATAGAATATAAATGAGATATTGTGTATCTTATAAATAGAAACAGTATTTAATTATGTGTATTTTTATATGTACATATGTTGTATTTAATTATAGTTAAATAGAAAAAGAAAATAACTTATTGTTGTGTATCATTTATGCTTTATAAAATAAAAATAAATAAATAAATTTATTTGTTTTCATGTAGGGAGACAAGAATAGAAAGAATAAAAGTTGAGCAAATAAAAAAATATAATAATGGGAATAAAAGAATACAATAATGAACAAGCTCTGAGAGAGAGAGAGAGAGAGAAGGGCGAATGAACGCGTAAGTGAATATGCGAGGAGCATGAAGCTAAGCGATACGTAGTACATAGCGAGCAAGAGATTAGAAAGAGACAGAGCGTATGATCAAGAGAGAAAAGATACTGCAATAATGTTAGTGCGTACATGTATGTACTTTACACGCACGAAAGAGACAAAGATAGTACAATTATATCTGTCCTTGTCTTGTAAAATTGCAGCTCTGCCTATCACGACATCACGCAACTAATCTACTGCTCTGTTTTACTCTTGAGCCTCGATCTTGCACACACACATATGCACAAAAATTTTATTTTGCAAAATCTTTTTTATAAAGCTTCTAAACTCACTTCTCTAACAAGGGGACGGCACGGGTTGGGAAATTCAGTTTGGGATCAGCCTTCGTGTGGTGGTAGTGTACCCTTGGGGTGTAAATATATTAAAGTCATAGGGCGCACTATCCAGCCAATTCCGAGAAAAAACGTCTTAAAGTTTTCCAAGTTGCTTATATATAAGAAAGTTTTCTCACTTGTCAAGTGGCCGTCTGGCTGAGGCGGTAGCGTGTCCGACTCGCATGCCCGTAGTCGCAGGTTCGATCCTTATTACAACTTAATTTTTCTTTCTTTTTTTTCGTCCGAATAATCATCCACTAAATATTTTTTTACTTCTAATTAAAAATTTATTCATTTACAAGTTATTTTATTGAAAAAAATAGAAATTTTTAACATTTGTCTTTAAACACTTTTCTTAATTTTCTTTTTATTTATCCACAAAATTTTTACAAATTTTTACATTACTTTTCTGACATATTTTTATTTGTAAATATTTATACGATTTTTCAATATAAAAGATATACCTAATACAAAAGATATACACAATTAAAAGTGCTTTCAATGCTGTTAGTTTTATTCAAATTTTGATGGTTTACAGAAACCAGAATGATAATTATCGTAGAAACATGAAAAACAGAAAATATCTCGACAACTCGCGCAACAAATAAAAGAAGATTTTTTACAAGAACGGGGTGTTTTGAGGAGATCCATTGGGAAGCATACCTCATTGACATTCATAAATATCGTTCTTTTGTTGGATAGTTTTGAAGCATACCAGGCGTATTGGATCATATTGCAGAATATCGGAGATGACAGTTGGTGATGGACTATTGATTGAATTTTTATACAATCTTCGCGGGAATTTATTTCTCGGTTTTGTTCTATTAAATCGGCGCAGTTTTGTATGCGCTTGATCAAATTTTTCACCTGCCTGTAAAAGTAAACATCGCAGGGTTGAACTAGAAGAGTGCACTTCGGAGGTATGACTTTCATAGTGCAAGTAGGCATCTTATCACACCCTGTTCGCTGTGTATATTTTTTGTATTAGATATATTGAAAAATCGTATAAATATTTACAAATAAAAATATGTCAGAAAAGTAATGTAAAAATTTGTAAAAATTTTGTGGGTAAATAAAAAGAAAATTAAAAAGAGTGTTTAAAGACAAATGTTAAAAATTTCTATTTTTTTTAATAAAATAACTTTTAAATGAATAAATTTTTAATTAGAAGTAAAAAAATATTTATTGGATGATTATTCGGACGAAAAAAAAGAAAAAAAAATTAAGTTATAAGGATCGAACCTGCGACTACGGGCATGCGAGTCGGACACGCTACCGCCTCAGCCAGACGGCCGCTTGACAAGTGAGAAAACTTTCTTATGTATAAGCAACTTGGAAAACTTTAAGACGCTTTTTCTCGGAATTGGCTGGATAGTGCGCCCTATGACTTTAATATATTTACACCCTAAGGGTACACTACCACCACATGAAGGCTGATCCCAAACTGAATTTCCCAACTCGTGCCGTCCCCTTGTAAGTTCACTTATACTCTTTGATGAAATGCCGAGTGCGGAGTTTACTGATTAGGCACGTACAGATTACAAACATGTTATATTAAGTAAATGTTGATGGCAGAAGCCAATAACAAAACTGTAATTTTCTCATTTTTTTCACTTTTTATATGAAATCGTAAACTCCGCACTCCGTTATTATGTATACTTTAATTATGGAAAAGGATTTGTTGATCTATGATAGATAGAATATCTATTTATAATAAACAAAAAGATTTTGCATAATAACTAATATTCGCATTCTGTTGGAAAAAAGCACAGTCTGACATCTTCTTAATATGATGTCGATGAATTTTTCCCTGCTGTTATAAAGTAGAGAAAATGTTACGTTTACATTTTATTACATGTATAATAAGAAAATATTTTATTAAATGTATAATAAGAAAAATATTTTGAAGAGACAATGCTTAATAATAATGATGGAATTTGATTGGGACTATAAGCCTATATTCTCAGACAGATATCTGAATTTTCAGTCGCGACATCCTCTTTGCCAAAAGAAAAACACGATCATTGGCCTTACAAATAAAACATTTCTGCTTTTGCATCTTAGATCTTATTTAAAAAATCTCGAGCTTGTTAATATTCTATTGAATAATTATTATCCTTTATTCTATATATTTAAAATTACTAATAAAAGATAAAAATTTTTTATCTCAAAAATTAATTCTAAAAGTATTACTGGCACAAACAAAAAAGAAGTCTCATCTTTTTTTAATATATGTACCAGCCATCTCCGAATAATTCAACCAAGCGATTCGCGATTTAGATACAAAAGTAACATATATAGGCATAAACAAATTCAATCGTTTCATCAAATTACATAAAAATAAATTACCTAAAGATTTACATAAAAATGTAGTTTATAAAATTGCATGCAATAATTGCGACGCCTTCTATGCAGAGCAAACACACACGTAGATTTTTGAGTACCGGGATGAAGGAGCATCGCAATCACAAAAATACATCGCAATACTCAGTGATAACAAATCACAGACTATTAAATCATGAGTTCAATTAAGATAACGTGGAAATCTTAACTGAACAACCGAACCTCAAAGAGAAATTATTGTCTACGATGATATACATAAAGAGACAAAAAATAGTATAATATATATTATATATTTACAATATTACTTATATATTTATAATACTACAAAAGATCAAAGCATTGTAAAATATATTATGGACAGAGCATATCAAAGTCAACCACCTGACGACCATCAATCATTCGAAGATTGCAATTCATTTATAAAGCTTAATGATGTTTATACATCTCAACAATATGACAAAAAGCATGGTTTTAGAGAGAATATAAGCAAAACACGGAACAACACATGTTTATTCTGCGAAAAAAAATTGATTATTATGACAAATCAGTAAATAATAATTTGAGATTTATATCGAAAAATATGCAAATATATTGTGAAAAAATGACTCAATTGATCGCTTCTAACAATGAGAACAATGAACTGTTGCAACATATTAAAATTTAGGATGTTTTTTTTTTCTTATATAATTTTGCTATAGATTTTTGAAATATATGTATATGCCACTTGTATAGAATGTCCGACAAGTAAGTGACCAAACAAAAGGTGGATTGGATCAAACTGAGTCGAGAAGTCCTGTGAACCATTTTTTTATAACACTTAATAAAGAAATTATTACTGAGTAAAGTCTGATCAATTAGCGCCAACCTTTAGCCAGGCGCACATCGGTCATCCACGCGCTACCACATATTACCAGACGCGTGGTTCATCGACAAGCGCCCGGCTAAAGATTGGCGCTGATTGGCTAGACTTTACTCAATAATAACTCCTTTATTAAGCGTTATAAAAAAAATGGTTCAAGACTTTTCGACTCAGTTTGACCAAAACTATTTCCACTAATAATTTCCAATAATAATTATTAAATTAGGAGCATGTATAATGATTGTTTGAATCGAGTATGAACGTCGCCAGTTGTATCATCGGCGGGCAATACAATGAGGGGCTCGCCAGCGGCGCCACTGGCGCTGAGTGACGTGTTCGTATTCCCTCGATGCACTTGAGTTAGTTAGTACACACCATTCGGCAGTAGTTTTAAGAGTTACATGTATTCCATTTATATTCATTAAATATTTACGTAGTTTATATCGAAGTTTAGTTTCATCTGTCCATCGAAATCAAACATTGGTCCTTCGAGCCGGATAAGGTGCAACAAGTCGAAGGTAGTAATACAGTCCATGAAACAAGAAGTACGAGAAAGGTTAGGTTAAACGAGACAGTACAATGGCCGAGATCACGAAATTCAGCAAGCAACGTGGATTTACCAAATCAAAGCTGACTAAATTCGAAACAAGGGTTGATCGAATACAAGAAGATCGAATAAGCCGAGAAGAAGTGGAGATATATCTCACAAGACTAGAAGAGATACAGAACGAGTTCGAGAAGATACAGCATGAGATCGCTGCCATCACGGAAACCGAGACCGACGACGCGAACGCAGCAGAAGACGCGGAATTCGATGAAAGGTATTTCAATCTGAAGGCTAGGCTAAAACAATGGCTAAATGGCATGACGGCGCAACGAACCAAGGCACGTTCGCCAGCAAATGACGAAGCGTTGACGCACGTATTGCAGCAAGGCGAGCTCATAACACGATTGAGCTTGCAAAGTAGTGGTTCGCAATCGTCGAGCAGTGACGGCAACGCAGTCACGAGGTTATTAGAGCAGCAAACAGATACTGCGCAACCTCGCGGATGCGGGCGGAACTGTCAATCAGGAATCAAGGATTAAATTGCCGGTTGTAAAACTTCCGACGTTTGACGGGCAAACGGAGGAATGGAAGCGGTTTTCAGAAACATTTCAGTCTATGATACATTCCAACGAGAATATACCAAACATTCAAAAATTTCAATATTTGGTTACCTCCTTAGATGGTTGCGCAGCAAAGATCATCGAATCAATCGAGCTGAGCGAACTATGCAAACTATGCGGTTGTATGAGAATTGTTGAAGAGGCGATTCGACGATCCAAGAGCTATAAAAAAGAAGCATATTCAATGCTTATTTACGATGCCGAAAGTGGAGAAGGAGCCATGGCGATTCGAGGATTAGTGGATTACACGTTGAAACATCTGAGAGTGCTAAAATCTCTAAATTTGCCTACAGATTCGTGGAACGAGCTTGTCATACATATGATCGAGGCTAAGCTCGATGCAGCAACTCTACGCACATGGGAACAAAGCGTAATTGCGGTTGACGTAACTCTAGTGTCTTTGACTGATTTTCTAGAGAAGAGATGCCAAATATTAGAGAGAATCGAAACTAGAGTCAAGGATAAGGAGATAACACGGAAGACCGAATCGGACAAAAAAAGGGCGAAATCTCATAGTCATGAGAAACCAATAACATTAGCTAATTCAACTGAATCTGGTAAATGCTATTTATGTCAAGGTAATCATTTTATGTATTGTTGTGATAAGTTTTTAGCGTTGGCGATTGATGATAGAATCAAGGAGGTTCGCCGGCTAAAGCTTTGCACCAATTGCTTATGCAATGATCACTTCGTGAAAGCCTGCAAGATTAGATCTTGCCGAGAGTGCTCTGGGAGACATAACACGCTATGCCATCGTCCGACAGCAGATAAGCACGTTCCATGTGGCGCGAGTATCAGCGTGCAAAAGGTTCCGTCCTCGAGCGATGAGGCGAGCAATAACGTTGTCGTTCACCATGCAGTGAACGAGCCAACCAGAAGGCACGTATTCATGGCCACCGCAGTGGTCAACGCAATTCATTCGAATGGATCCATCGTTCCATTATGTATCCTGCTCGACAGCGCTAGTGAAGCGCATTTTATAACACACTCGGCGTGCAACCGATTAGGCGTCAGGCGCAATCGAGCTTCTGAAATTGTCACGGGATTAAGCGGGATCGAAAATATTGTGAGTCAATGTTGCAAGGTTGCTGTACAGTCGAGACATTCTAGCGTTTGCGCAACCATTCGCACTTTAATCGTACCTAAAATCACGAAAAAATTATCGGCAATCGAGTTAGATTATGACACGTTTAAAATACCGTCGAACATCAAACTCGCGGACCCGGAAGTTTATAAGCGAGGTTCTATCGATATGCTAATTGGAGCAGAATTCTTTTTTGACTGGCTAGAGTTGGGAAGAATCGAACGCGGAGACAATCTTCCAATATTGCAGAGTATAAAGCTTGGTTGGATAATCGCCGGATCGGTCGCGCGTATTGCTAACATGTCTCTACTTTGCAATTGCACCACACTAGCAACATTGACATGCTCGTTAGAGCATTGCGAGACTCTTAATCAAACTTTGAGTAAATTCTGGGAAATCGAAAATTCTAAAATTAATGCGATTCAACCGCGATTGAAGGAGGCAATAGAGAGCGATGAGTTTTGCGAAAAAACAACCACGCGAAACGACAACAATAGATTTGTAGTACGACTTCCGTTTCTTGACGATCCGAAGCTATTAGGCGAATCGAGAGAGACCGCGAGGAAACGGTTAATGCAATTAGAGCGGCGCTTCAATAGAGATAAGACGCTTCATGAAAGGTAGAATTTATGCGCGATTATCTTGAATCGGGACACATGTCGCCAGTGATCGAAACCAATCAAACCGCGAAGCGACCAGTGGTATACTTATTGCACCATGGCGTAATTAAGGAAGCAAGTACGAGCACAAAGCTCCGTGCAGTCTTCGATGCATCAAGTAAAACTAGCTCAGGGAAATCGCTCAACGACATTCTCCCCGTCGGGCGTACGATTCAGAGAAATTTGATTGATATTGTTATTCGATTTCGTTGTTATAATGTCGCGTTAACCGGAGATATTCAGAAAATGTATCGACAAGTAATCGTACACCCGGACGAGATTGCCAACGAGTGTTATGGAGATTTTCCGTTAACGAACCCATTCGAGAATTTCGCCTGAATACTATCACATACGGTGAGGCGAGTTCGGCTTATTTAGCAATAAAATGTATTCATAAGATTGCGGAAGGATACAAATATGAACTTCCGGTGGCGTCACGAGCATTAACCGATCAGACATAGATAGTAGATGACATTTTAGCAGGTGCAGAAAATGCTGAGGATGCGATTTTACTGCGGGAACAGCTTACGGCGATACTGAAATCCGGAGGATTTCAGGCACACAAATGGTGCTCCAACTGCACAGAAGTCTTGAAGAAAATACCTCCACATTTGAGAGAGGATATGTCCAATCTTAGTATTGACTCAAACAATACAATTAAAACACTCGGAATTGAATGGAGGCCCAAGGACGATCAATTTCAATTCTGCGTTCACGGAATGGAAGCTGCTTAAACCAAGCGTGAGATTCTGTCAGCAATTAGCAAGCTATTTGATCCACTCGGTCTCATAGGACCTATAATAACGACGGCGAAGATCATCATGCAGGCAACCTGGCGAACCGAATGCCAATGGGACGAGTCGTTGCCAGACAATATCGTAGAAAAATGGGAACAATTCCAGAAGGATTTAAGTATAGCCGAGACGGTTCTCATCCCAAGACGAATCATTCCAAGTGAAACTGTAACTAACATATATCTACAAGGATTTTGCGATGCATCCGAGAACGCATATGGAGCGTGCTTGTACGTTCAGACCAGGAACGAGCGCGGCGTACTAGAATTCAGACTATTATGTTCTAAATCACGAGTCGCGCCGATCAAGCCGACATCTATACCCCGATTGGAGTTGTGCAGCGCGGTTCTTCTCGCTCATTTAATTACGGAAGTTAGACGAAACCTAACCGTAAACATTGATAGCATACAAGCCTGGACAAACTCTCAGGTAGTACTGTGGTGGATTCGTAGCGACGCGGCCCGATGGAAACCCTTCGTAGCGCATCGCGTGGCCAAAATCGTCGAGATGCTGCTAGCCAAACACTGGAACCACGTAAAGAGCACAGAAAATCTTGCAGACATAATTTCACGAGGTGCAACTCTGCGCCAACCAAATACTCCAAGCTGTGGTGGTCGGGACCGCACTGGTTGCAAGAAGAAGCTCTAGCCAATTCTGGAAGCATTGAGATATTCGAGCCGCCAAACGCAATACCCAAAGAAATTCAAATAGAGGAACGAAGAAACGCACGAATCTGCACACTCATTAGTAACGAGAATTCGATACTCAAGGAGTTGATTGACAAGTTTTCATCACTAACACTAATAGAGCGTGTATTAGCATATTGTATGCGCTACATGCTTAATCTGAGGAAGGATCAGAGCGAACGAGAGTTGTCAAGATTATCGGTTTCGGAACTGCAAACGGCACATATTCGCCTCATTTTACACGTGCAAGCGACTGAATTTAAAGACGAGATTGGCAGCTTGGAGAAGAGTCGGGGATTAAAATCAACCAGCAAAATTCTACATTTATATCCGTTTCTAGATGAAAGAGGTATTCTCAGGGTAGACGGTCGGCTACAACACTCAGCGTGATCCTTCGATAGAAAACATCCGATAATTTTGCCGGCGGGAACTCGATTCTCGAAATTGTTATTCGAGAGAGAACATATTCGTTTGTTACATGCCAGTCAACAACTCTTGCTATCCTTTATAAGGGAGCGATACTGGCCGCTCAAGGGCCGTAACTCAGCGAGAATTGTTTGCCACGAGTGCATTTGTTGCGCAAAAAATAATCCACGAGGTCTGTCTCAAGTAATGGGATCCTTACCCAGCGATCGAGTACGTCCCAGCCGAGCATTCGCAGTTACCGGCGTCGACTTCGCCGATCCCATTACAACGCTTGTCAACAAAGGACGAGGACGTAAAACAAACAAGTCTTACATCGCGCTTTTTGTTTGCTTCTCTACTAGGGCCATTCATTTGGAGGCTACTAGTGAGCTTACATCTGCAGCATTCCTCGCGACGCTCCGTCGATTCATAGGCCGGAGAGGACGCCCGCGCAAACTCTACGTAACGAACTTCGTTGGCGCCAATCGAGAGCTTCAAGAGATTCATCAATTTGCTCAAGCTGAAGTTGAGGGAAACATCGGAAAGGTGCTTACTAACGAGGGAATCGAATGGAAATTCATACCCCCCTTTTCACCACACATGGGAGGACTTTGGGAGGCGGGTGTAAAATCCTGCAAGTACCACTTGAAACGAGTGATGGGCAGCGCGCTATTCACATTTGAAGAGCTTTCGACTGCCTTGATCCAAATTGAAGCTTGTCTCAATTCGAGACCTCTCACTCCGATGTCGACGGATCCTGCTGATTTGCTACCTCTCACCCTGGCTCATTCTCTTGTGGGAGAATCGATGACAAGTTTTCCTGATACCGATGTGACCGACATTCAACTTAATCGGTTGGATCGTTGGCGTCTCGTGCAGCGTGTGATTCAGGATTTCTGTGTAACGATGCATCCCTCCACCGTTACCCGGCCGTCGACCCGCCGGAAGTCCGCCGCCCGACAAACACCGGTCGGGCGGAGGCGCCGAGCGCCCATTTTTAAAGATTTATCAAACGTTCGAATTTATAACCGCCGTCAAGACGCGTTGTTTACCGGGAATCGTCGCCGCGCTCGGGTAACCGTACCGACCGTTCCCGAAACCACCCGAGTCGCGCGCGGCGGTTCAACTTTAAACAATATGCCTTAAAACAATCAGGCATATTACGCACGCGCACCCGCCGGAGAAAGCGGTATAAATAAGGGCACATTTTCCATATCGAGACCAGATCTTCCGCAACCACCAGAGTCAGTACGACGCCTGGAATCCAGAACGATCCTGAAAACACGCTCAAAGAGAGAGAAAACGGGGTTGGGAGTACCCAGCCTCCGCCGAGAGTTTGCGGCATCTCTAAGAGCGATCCTTTGCAATCTCTGCAACCGAGGAACACGAGGTTGGGCGTACTCAGCCTCCGTCGGGAGTTCTCGACACCTCACACGCATCCGTCCACCTACGTGCAACGGCGATCATCCAGTGGTAGGGAGTTCCCTGCCATTGACGGGTGTTCCCGTCGGCCGTTGCACTCCTGCAGTCTACGGGAAAAAAACCATCCCCGACGAAACAATACCGCGATATCCGCGAACTCGCAGGGATTCCGCGACCGCCATTACCGCGATCGGACTCGCCATTAATACGGCGCGCTAAGTCCCGCTCAAGGGGGAGGATCTCACCCGGCCGCGACATCGATCGACGCAATCAGATCGATACCGACACGTCTAAGGACCGCCCACCGGCCCGACCGAAATTACCGCCCGGTAGTTAGCGGCCTCTGTCGAAATTCAGATCCGCGCACGTAATCGATAATTGTATCGAATCGCTGAAAGCACGCTCCGACACACACACACCCCGTGCATTGTAATTCGTATACATCGCGACCGGCACGACCACACCGCTAGACAAGACCAACACTCACGCATACACGAGTGCGTTTTGTCACCTGCACGTCATCCTTCGCCTCGCCCATATATTTCCAACACATTGTAAATATCTCGCGTTCGCACACGCACTCGCTCGCTTATCATTTCACTCACACACAAGCGCACACACACCGACACACACACAACAGTTATACACACACTCACTCTGTATACACCCATACTTACACGCAATAAATTATATTTTACCTAACGCATCTATCGTTCGTCTCTCGATACCCTTTCACGAGCCCCGGATCCCGACCGAGTTATCCACGACCGCCTCGCGAAAGCGGTTTATTACATCTGGAAACGGTGGGCGGCCGAATACGGGAGTGGTGCACTTGGACACAGTATAATTGGACACGGTGCAAATGGACACGTTACAAATGGACACGAGATTTTGCACACGGTTCAATTGGACACAGTGCATTTGGACACAGTAATTTTGGATACAGTAGCTTTTGGACACATAAGAAAATACGCATCGTTTACTTGGACACCGCTCACTTGGACACTGTTCATTTGGACACCGTTCGTTTGGACACCGTTATTTGCCCACCGTTCGTTTGGACACCGTTCATTTGCCCATCGTTCGTTTGGACACCGTTCATTTGCCCACTGTTCGTTTGGACACCGTTCATTTGCCCACCGTTCGTTTGGACACCGTTCGTTTGGACACCAAAATTTGATTTAAATTATACGACGTAATCCACACCAAATTTTTGTTTTAAATAAGAAATAGGTTTGGGTTAGGTTATATCTTCCGGAAGTGGAACCCCCCCGCAGGGGGGGCGGAACCCACTGTATCCATGCATGACATCCAAATATGCGAAAGGCTAAACAAAGTGCTAAAAGCAATGTAAAATTAATGACATCAGTATCAGAGATATATAAGTATGAATATATTTTATTTTGACAGATATTATAACCTTCAAATGTATCTCCTTTTCACGATTTCATATTTTACATAGATTTACCAGTATAAAGTGTTATAAGAATACTGATTATATTTTCCTAAAATGATTTTTATTTCTCTCCATCTGTTACATATTCAAACAAACAGTGCGCATGTTTCTGTGTACAAATGAACGGTGTCCAAACGAACGGTGGGCAAATGAACGGTGTCCAAACGAACAGTGGGCAAATGAACGGTGTCCAAACGAACGGTGGGCAAATGAACGGTGTCCAAACGAACGGTGGGCAAATAACGATGTCCAAACGAACGGTGCGCGTCTTTCTGTGTCCAAACGAACGGTGTCCAAATGAACAGTGTCCAAGTGAGCGGTGTCCAAGTAAACGATGCGTATTTTCTTACGTGTCCAGAAGCTACTGTATCCAAAATTACTGTGTCCAAATGCACTGTGTCCAATTGAACCGTGTGCACAATCTCGTGTCCATTTGTAACGTGTCCATTTGCACCGTGTCCAATTGTACTGTGTCCAAGTGAAGGCCACTCGCCAAATACATCATCAATCTGCAAAGTCGAACGAAATGGAAGAAAAGACAGGACAATATCCAGATCGGAGATCTGGTGATTCTGCGTGATGAGAATTTGCCGCCATTAAGGTGGAAGTTGGGGCGAGTATTGGAGTTGCATTTTGGCAACGACGATTTAGTTCGCGTGGCAATCCTCAGGACTGCAAGCGGTAATTTTAAACGAGCGATTACCAAGTTGTGTAAGTTACCTGTAACCTCAAATAATGATAACAAAATTAGCATGGCTAATTTGGTAGGCGGTATGTTTGAATCGAGTATGAATGTCGCCAATTGTATCATCGGCGGACAATGCAATGAGGGGCCCGCCAGCGGCGCCACTGGCGCTGAGTAACGTGTTCGTGTTCGCTCGACGCACTTGAGTTAGTTAGTACACACCATTCGGCAGTAGTTTTAAGAGTTACATGTATTCCATTTATATTCATTAAATATTTACGTAGTTTATATCGAAATTTAGTTTCATCTGTTCATCGAAATCAAACAATGATTAAAAGGAATATGTTAATTTAAGTCTTGTGAATGGTATAATTGGTACAACTGTATCAATTATACGAACTGCCGATAACAATCGAAATAGAGAAAATAAAGATAATAGTGTCATTAGGAATATAGCATATTATAGAATGTTCGAACGTTAAATTTAAAGTAATGGATAGAGCATTTATTATTAAGGAAACAATTTCCGATATGTTTATGTAATCAATGTTTCCGCCTGAAATAATGGAAGAAATCTTTCGCCACATATACCGATTATGAAATTTTATTAATTTGCTAATTGATATCCAAATATTGGAAAATGGAAATACAGAGATCTCTTCCCAATCCGTATCCCTTGTCAAAGGAGGTGACCTTTCTACATATATGTATGCGCCCGCAGATATATGAGACCTACAGTTTAAAGCGGGGAGCACACACTTTTGCATAAACACATAATCTTAAGTATAAGGAAATTGATTGGTCCATTGCCTTATGCATAAGGAAAAATTTAGATTAAAAGACGGAAAATTTGTAGACGGTTTGTCCAAAACTTTTCATGGAATTGTCGTTATATCGGGTGTGAAAGTTTATTCCGTTTTTTCGTTTTTAAATCTGTTGAAACAGAAAACATTCTTTTTGGATCGACATTCGAATTTGAGAGTGATCTAATAGCATTCAAAAAATGTTTGAGATTGGGGTATTTATCAATATTAGTGGAATACTGACTATGTAAAATTTATTTCCACATATTATCAAAGCTTAATTTTAATAGCTTTTTCTTTTCTGTTATTGTAAAATCTAGATGTAAAGTAAGCCATTATTTCTTCAAACCGTTTTCGTGAAAACCGTCAAGAGTTTCAGCGGTAAAAGAAACATCATCGAATGATGTTTCTCTATCAATATCTAATAATACTAGATTATATTCAAAAATTTTTAATTTTGATAAAAATTTATCATTAATTGGTAATCTTTTATAAATTTCCTCGGCGGCAGTTACATAAAATTGCAAACAATTCATTCGAACATTTTCGATTATATCTGCATATCCTTCTTTCATTATTTCGTTGATTCACATTCAGATCCGAAAAAAACGTCTTCTAACAATTTTTGATTCTCCTTTTCATCAAATTTAATATTATTACATAAATTATTCAAATGCTCTGACTTTAAAAAGTGTTTACAAACTATGGTTGAAAGTTCTATTGACTTTAGCTGCAATAAATGTATTCTATTTTCCACAACTTGGAAAAATACATTAAATGCATTAAATAAATTTAAAAAATTTAAAATATGCTGTAAAAATAAGAAATAGGCTTTTATATTTAGATCTTACATCATAGATAATAAATTTGTTTCAGACTTTGTTTTTTCGCTTATGATAATTTCATTCGGAAATAACTTGATAGTATCCCAAGACTCAAGAAGTCTTTCAACACATGAATGGTGAGAAAGTCACCATGTATCAGATAACTTTAAAATTTTTAGGTTTGTTTCCTGAAAACATTCACAGACCTCTTGATAAATTGCCGAATGTTTTGGGCTACTTTTAATAAAATCCGCGATTTTTTTAAAAATTCCTCGCAATAGTCCATACGGCATGCACAACTAATGCAATGAAATGACAAGGACATGAAAGTGTTAAATTTTTACAAATCTTTTCCAGCTTTTTTTTTTAAATGAGAGATGTTTTCCTATCATTACGGACGCATTGTCACACGACAAAGCAACAATATTTAAAAATGGAATATTTAATTTCCACATTTCAGCTTTAAAGGAATTAAACAATTTTTCTGCGCTGCAGTCTCTCGCATCAATATTAATTAATTTTACTAATTATGAACAAATGTTTAATGTTTTCGAATCAACATGCCGAACAAGAAACGTCATCCACTTTTCATTTGAAATATTGGACGTTTCATCAATAAAAATTGAAAATTTAATTTTTTGACTGCTGTTGACTATACGATCCGTCTCAATCGGATATTTGAAATTATATTTGTACATTTTGTTCGGCCCATACTTATTTTTTTCAAAACATTATAATCTTTTTCTATTTCTTAGAAAATAGTAAGAATATCTTTTGCCATTTGATGCAAAATATTTTTATCAGCAATTAACGCGGTATAGCGAATTTCTACTGATTTCTTTCGCTCTTCAAATGACAAAAGTGATTTGTTTATATTCATATCTTCATTTGATTTGTTTGTTTCATTTTCTTTACATTTTATATGTTTCTTGGATTCTGACGATTTGAGACAAACTACCAATAATAGATATATTACAAAACGCGCAGAAAAATGAATTATGTGACATTTCGCGTAGCTATGGCTTAAACAAATCGATCTGTGACTGTTGTTGTTTAAAACGTTTTCGTGGTATTATTGTATTTGAACTTATATTGTCATTATTTGATAATAACGATGCACTTTCTTTATGACATGCAGAATCAGCATGTCTTATAACGTGCGATAAATTGCACGAAAAATTTTTATTACACGTAATACAATGGAAAAGGCTATCATCAAATGATATTTTACGTATCCAAGATTTAAATCGATCATCATTAAACCAAGCTTCTGAAAAGCTTCGCTTAGATTTCTTTCTTAATGTATCACATATTTCTATATAGAATTGTCAACAACAAGAACTTTAAGATGAAGAATGAAACAGATAAAAATAAATTTGAGATTTATAATTGGGATAGTTCCAACTTCCTGAACACCAAGATTTCACACAAAAGCACTGTTTAGAGAAAGTTATTAAAACGGAAGATAGCAGCGTAAAGAATTCGAGATAAATTTATATTGATATAATCGATTTATTAATTTTGTGCTCACGTACTACTTATTTAGTCTACGTTTCGACGAGAAAAGAGACGAGAGTCTATTCTACATATTTGAAAATAACGAAAACAACGAAACTGTTCCGAGAGAGCAACAAGAAAAAAATACTTTGTCAGCTGGTTTGGGCATCGAGACGAGCGGACATGACGGGTCGTGCGTCTATTTGTAAACACAAATAGAAATCTAGTCGAGAGAAACAATGAACATATTGGACAATATTTCAGGTAAATATCATTAAAAATAATACCGGATATTGCACCTATAAAATAGATATGTAAAATATATTATGTTTACAAAAGACTGAATAAAATATGGTACAATAGGTCTCCAGGCAAAGATCCACGTAATAAAAAAATCTAACGCGCCATTAGTGGAACCTCATGGATGGTGTGGAAGTCCACTCACTCTTTGTTCTTATATTATTGTTGTAACGATGCACCCATCGTTACCCGGCAAGTAGTCAGCCGGAAGTCTGCCGCCCGACGAACACCAGCCGGGCAGTGACAGAGGCGCCTAGCGCCCTTTTTAACACTTAAATTATCGCCGTTGCGATAAAACAACCGTACGACCGTTATACGGCCGCCGTTACGCCGTTAGACAAGCCCGAGCACAGCCGAACGCTGCCGGAAGATCCCGAGCGTCACCCGCCGAAACGCCGCGTCGTTTCGCCCAGAGGAAGCGACGCGTCTACCGTAATTACCCTCCGAAAACAACGCGTCGTTATCCCCATCCGGGGGCGAACGACGCAATTACCAATAGACGCTCGGGTATAAAAAGACAGCGTTTCGGCATCTCATTACCAGAACGATTCCTGAATCCGCTCGAGCAGTACGCTCCGAGATACAATACCAGAACCGATTTTGAAATTCGCAGCAACGACGGAACGTGAGGTTGACGTGTTCGCAGCCTCCGCCGAGCATTGTCGGTTTCCGTGCAGTCTCCGAAATCCTCACGTAAATCCGACCAGCTCGACGAAAGCGGAGTGTTCGCCGCTCTCCTAGATTACAGTCTATTATCCGACCGCTCCAGCCAGCCGGACCGTGGGTTTGCGAGTTCGCTGCCCCGTCGAGCTTTCTCGACTCCGCCGCGCTATCCTCGACTCCGCATACGGAAGCAGGGACGGAGAATTCTCCGCCCGATCGAGGGTACTCGATCTCGGATCGCATTCCCCCTACAACTGGGAATACGCGCATAATCCCGCGACGACGATCAATCACGTTTTACGATACTTGCGAGAATAATCACCGCACCGAAATACCTGTCGCATACTATTCCATTGTATTCCGCGTACCGTCAAAAC
Organism: Polyergus mexicanus; assembly: GCF_030449975.1. Taxonomy (NCBI): domain Eukaryota; kingdom Metazoa; phylum Arthropoda; class Insecta; order Hymenoptera; family Formicidae; genus Polyergus; species Polyergus mexicanus. The sequence continues at coordinate 6,389,735 of NW_027223328.1, read as the reverse complement.
AAACACGGCCTTGCCGTACACACGCCGACCGACCGCGCCCTGTTTCTTGCGCGTTTCGCGCGCCGTGAAAATAAACACGGCTTTGCCGTACACGCGCCGAACGACCGCACCCCATTTCTTGCGCGTCGCGCGCGCCGTCACAATAAACACGACTGTGCTGTACGAGTATCTTAAGCGGTACGATATATCGAACCTCGCGCACCGAATAACGAACACGCATTACATCTAACGCGTTGCATCATCCGCCGCGTGCTAACGTCACACAACCTATTGTAAATCGACCATTGCCGAAAGAGGCAAATAAAGACGATACCTTCTAAATCTTTTCGCGTGTCTCACCTTTTCACAAGCCCTGATCCCGACCGAGTTCATCCGCGCGCTCGCGAAAAGTAACCCCGTTACATTGGCGCCCGAACAGTAGGACCGCCCGGGACACATGATTTTTTTTTCTTTTTTCTCTAACGGCGTGGTCGATAACCGAGCGTTATGAAGACCTGGCTATACACGCTCTCGAAAAAGCGACTAATGAATATAGCCACGCAACATGGCATCGAGACGTCCGGCACACTCGATGTCATCCGCAGCCGAATGTGCCAATACGTGGACTCACACCCGGACGAATTTGGGGCCCAAGGCCCGGACGCTCGGAATACGCGGACGCCCCCGCGAATAGAGATCGCGCCGCCGAGCGCACACCGCGACGAAATGCGCGAATTCGAACCATCCGCAACCACGCAAATGCTAGAGCAGCTGCAAAAATGGGGACGTCCATTCGACGGTCGCGACTCCATCGCGTTCCTGGAACGCGTAGACGACCTCCGCGCGGACTACGGGTACTCCGGCGAGCAATTAATGAAGGGGCTGTCCGAGCTTCTACGCAGAGAGGCCGTCGCATGACGCCAAATAACCGCGAAGACTGGAGGACGTGGGGGGATTTTTGCAACGCCATCCGACGGCGGTATCTGCCCCCACGGTATAACGAAGAGCTCCAGCAACAAATCGCCGAACGAAAACAGAGAGAGAACGAAAAATTCGCGTCGTACGCGGACGAAATGATGACTCTCATACGCCGAGCCGGGGGGTTCACCCGCGACCAGAGACCGTCACGAATTTACACGAATATGCGGCCCGAATATAAGAGGTACGTCAAACGCCGAGACATGCACGACTTAAACGAATTGTTTGATGACGCCGCGGAGTTCGAGCGGATCGAGCAGGAGCAGCCGAGCCGGAGACCACACGGTGCTACAACACTGACCGTAGCAACCACGTACAACCGGGAGGAGTGCTGCTGGCGTTGCAAACAACGGGAGCACACCCGGTTTCAATGCAGGCAAACCCCACGACGATTCTGCTCGCAGTGCGGGAAGGACGGAATCCTGACCGCCAACTGCCATCCACCGCCGGGAAACGCCAGACGCGCCGGGAGTACTATGGCCAAATCCCGGACGCCTAAAACGAAGTAAGATATACACCGCGGCCACACATGACGGCAACCGTGCACGGGCACCCCGTGGAAGCCCTACTAGACTCGGGTTCAGAGGTTTCATTCGTCAATACCGAAACCATCGAGACGATAAAGAAACTCGACATCGCACCCAGCGAAGAAGACGGCCAAGTACAGATGGCCGACGGTACCGCCGCCCGGACCCTCGGGAAGGTCCGACTACCGATATACCTGCGAGGACGGACGTACGTCCACGATTTCTGGATCCTACCAACACTCCGCAAGGCCGCATTATTTGAGATCGATCTATGGACCCGCCTGGGGATCGCGATCACACGGCCACAACGACGATGAGCCCGGCACAGCCAGCCGACTTGCGGGAAAACCGGCGGCCTGGCTACACGGACAAAGGAAGAAGAGGACCGCCTGAGTGACTTCCTAAAACACGAACTCCAAAAATTCCAGACGGTCACGGGGCCGACCCCGCTGGTCGAACACCAGATCCGATTAACCCGGACCATACCAATTAAGCAAAGATACCGGCCACGCAATCCAGCCATGCAAACCATCATTGACACGGAAGTCGAAGAGATGGAAAAAGCGGGAGTAATCGAGCCATCTCGAAGTGCATGGAGCTCGCCCGTAGTGGTCGTCCGGAAGAAGGACGGGAAACACCGGTTTTGCATCGATTTTCGGAAGGTCAACGAGGTCACCGAGAAAAATGCCTACCCGCTGCCGCAAGTCACCGCCACCTTGGACAAGCTACGCGGCGCCCGATATCTAACGACGCTCGATTTAAAGAGCGGGTACTGGTAAGTACCCTTGGCACCCGAAAGCCGACCGATCACAGCATTCACCGTACCGGGAAAAGAGTGGCCTTCACTTGGACACAGTACAATTGGACACGGTGCAAATGGACACGTTACAAATGGACACGAGATTGTGCACACGGTTCAATTGGACACAGTGCATTTGGACACAGTAATTTTGGATACAGTAGCTTTTGGACACATAAGAAAATACGCATCGTTTACTTGGACACCGCTCAATTGGACACTGTTCATTTGGACACCGTTCGTTTGGACACAGAAAGATGCGCACTGTTCATTTGGACACCGTTCGTTTGGACACCTGTTATTTGCCCACCGTTCGTTTGGACACCGTTCATTTGCCCACCGTTCATATGGACACCGTTCATTTGCCCACCGTTCATATGGACACCGTTCATTTGTACACAGAAACATGCGCACTGTTTGTTTGAATATGTAACAGATGGAGAGAAATAAAAATCATTTTGGGAAAATATAATCAGTATTCTTATAACACTTTATACTGGTAAATCTATGTAAAATATGAAATCGTGAAAAGGAGATACATTTGAAGGTTATAATATCTGTCAAAATAAAATATATTCATACTTATATATCTCTGATACTGATGTCATTAATTTTACATTGCTTTTAGCACTTTGTTTAGCCTTTCGCATATTTGGATGTCATGCATGGATACAGTGGGTTCCGCCCCCCCTGCGGGGGGGCTCCACTTCCGGAAGATATAACCTAACCCAAACCTATTTCTTATTTAAAACAAAAATTTGGTGTGGATTACGTCGTATAATTTAAATCAAATTTTGGTGTCCAAACGAACGGTGTCCAAGTAAACGATGCGTATTTTCTTATGTGTCCAAAAGCTACTGTATCCAAAATTACTGTGTCCAAATGCACTGTGTCCAATTGAACCGTGTGCAAAATCTCGTGTCCATTTGTAACGTGTCCATTTGCACCGTGTCCATTTATACTGTGTCCAAGTGCACCACTCCCCCGGGAAAAGGCTTGATGCAGTTCCGGGTGATGTCTTTCGGGCTGCACTCTGCCCCGGCTACGTTTCAGCGCCTGCTCGACACCGTCATCGGACCCGCGCTCGAATCGAATGTGTTCGTGTATTTAGACGACATTATAATAATCAGCCGCACGTTCGACGAACATTTAGACCGAAGTATCCCGCCGCCTCCGATAGGACCGCCTCCGGTTAAACCCCGACAAATGTCGATTTTGCGTCGACAACCTAAAATACCTGGGGCACGTTGTCAATCGTACCGGAATTCACACTGACCCCGACAAGATCAGCGCAGTCGCGAATTGGGCCGAACCCCGCTCAGTGAAGCAAATCCGAGAGTTCCTCGGGATGGCGTCGTGGTACCGCCGATTCATCAAAAATTTTTCGACGCTAGCCGCACCCCTCACGCAATTAACTAAGAAGAACGTCCGCTGGGTATGGGGGGCGGAAGAAGCCGCAGCGTTCCGACAATTAAAACACGCGTTAACCACCGCCCCCGTAGTCGCATGCCCGGATTTTAACCACCGGTTCTTTCTATAAACGGACGCGAGTACCAGCGGTTTCGAAGCCGTCCTCACGCAATATCATGAGGACGGCCAACGCGTCATCGCCTGCGCGAGTCGCACGCTATCCGGCGCCGAAAGAATTTATAGCGCTACGGAGCTCGAATGTCTCACGGTTGTCTGAGGCATACAGAGAATGCGAAATTATCTGGAAGGGTACGCCTTCACCGTCATCACGGACCATCAGTCCTTACGCTGGCTGCAAAAATTAGAAACCCCGACTGGACGACTCGCCCGCTGGCTATTCGAGCTCCAGCAATTTGACTACAAAATCAAATACCGACGAGGAGCGCTAAACCGCGTAGCCGACGCGCTCTCGCGAAAACCGGAAGTAAACACGATCCAACTGATACGTTGCCGCTGGTACAATCGCTTGCTAAACAAAATCCGACGCAACCCCGCCGCGCACCTGGATTACCGAATCACGAACAACGAGCTCTATCGTCACCTCCTCCACAGTTTAAACTTCAAAGAAACATCCGCCGACGAACAGTGGAAACGGTGCGTGCCCCACGAGCAACGTGGAGAGATCCTCCGGCAGTACCACGATGCCCCCACGGCCGGACACGGGGGGGTCGCGAAAACCATCGCCCGCATTGCCGAAAATTTGTACTGGCCCGGGATGTTCCGGGAAATCGCCAACTACGTCCGACACTGCGCCAAATGCCTAGCGCATAAATCGCTACAACAAAAACCGGCAGGACATATGCACGCGACAAACGTTAACCGCCCCTGGAAACACGTCACAGTCGACCTAGTAGAACCTCTTCCCCGATCACGCCGAGGGCACGTATGGCTATTAGTTATGCAAGACCGATTTTCAAAATGGGTAGAACTCTCACCGCTAAGAAAAGCTACGGCACGAGTCGTAACACGCAAAATCACGGAAAGCGTAATCCTGCGACGCGGCCGTCCCGATATCATTATATTAGACAACGGGACGCAATTTAAGTCCGCACCGCTAACAGCAAGACTCAAGGCCTTCAATATCGAGCATCATACCGCACCCTTTCGCAGCCCGCATTGTAACCCTGTAGAGCGCACCAACCGCACGATAAAAACAATAGTGGCGCAATACGTAGACTGCGACCACCGAGAGTGGGACGAACATCTCCCTGGGCTACAATTCGCTTATAACACCGCCAAGCACGACGCCACAGGATACACGCCGGCATATTTACGGTCAACGCGAGAAATGGTATCGCCATACACATATCCAGGACCTAAAACCCGCTTCCGGCGAAAACAAAAACATTGACACCGACGACAACAACAATACAGAGGATCCGGACGACAATAACATCAATATTGACGAAAACAATGACGAGGAAGGCGAAGACGAAAACGAGGAAAACAATCCCACCACGGATTAAAAGCAAAGAATCCGAGGGAAAGAAAACAATCAGAAAAGATCCCGAGCTCAAAAGCTTTCAAAATGAGTATCGAGAAAGATATTTTGGAGACAATCAACGAGATCCTGGGAGAGCCCGAGCCGCCGTATGGAACAGGCGTGCTGGAAGCACCGCTGATCTCCCGGCCGCCACCACCAAAACGACCGCCGAAAGTCGGCACCGCCATCCAGCGGTCCGACAGGACGAACCAGCGGAAGCTGGCCATGTTGGCCACACCGCCGCCGCCGCTATCCGCCTGCCGCCGTTACCGTTACGCCGATAAACTGATGAGGACGCCAGCCAAGCGACCAAGGTCGCTACCGGGCCAGGATCCAGCACCAGAGGAACGGACGCTGGGAGAAACACCACCCGCCCCCCCATGCCCGAAATCCTGATTCCGATGGGCCCCGCGTCGCCACCGCCGATCATGGTGGAACTCGAGCCGGGATTGATAGCGCCCATTCCGCATTTTGCGGTTCACGTGTCTCGGCGATATAAGGTCCGGATACCGCAAGGACGATGGATCTTGCGGTTCGACAGCGCCGGAAAATTGCGCTGCCGCCACAAAATAGACGAATAAGCGAGCGAGTGTCTCAAAATTCAGGCACAGTAGGCGGGGGGGGGGTGATGTAACGATGCACCCCCCATCGTTACCCGGCAAGTAGCCAGTCGGAAGTTTGCCGCCCGGCGAACATCAGCCGGGCAGTGGCAGAGGCGCCTAGCGCCCTTTTTAACACTTAAATTATCGCCGTTGCGATAAAACAACCGTACGACCGTTATACGGCCGCCGTTACGCCGTTATACGACAAGCCCGAGCACAGCCGAACGCTGCCGGAAGATCCCGAGCGTCACCCGCCGAAACGCCGCGTCGTTTCGCCCAGGGGAAGCGACGCGTTTACCGTAATTATCCGCCGAAAACAACACGTCGTTATCCCCACCCGTGGGCGAATGACGCAATTACCGATAGACGCTCGGGTATAAAAAGACAGCATTTCGGCATCTCATTACCAGAACGATTCCTGAATCCGCTCGAGCAGTACGCTCCGAGATACAATACCAGAACCGATCCCGAAATTCGCAGCAACGACGGAACGTGAGGTTGACATGTTCGCAGCCTCCGCCGAGCATTCTCGGTTTCCGTGCAGTCTCCGAAATCCTTACGTAAATCCGACCAACTCGACGAGAGCGGAGTGTTCGCCGCTCTCCTAGATTATGGTCTATTATCCGACCGCTCCAGCCAGCCGGACCGTGGGTTTGCGAGTTCGCTGCCCCGTCGAGCTTTCTCGACTCCGCCGCGCTATCCTCGGCTCCGCATACGGAAACAGGGACGGAGAGTTCTTCGCCCGATCGAGGGTATTCGATCTCCGATCGCATTCCCCCTACAACTGGGAATACGCGCATAATCCCGCGACAACGATCAACCACGTTTTACGATACTTGCGAGAATAATCACCGCGCCGAAATACCTGTCGCATACTATTCCATTGTATTCCGCGCACCGTCAAAACAAACACGGCCTTGCCGTACACACGCCGACCGACCGCGCCCTATTTCTTGCGCGTCTCGAAGACGTCGTTTCGTACCGCGATGGTTTAATAATAACGCGCTTTGGCCGATCCATGTATCTGTAAGTATAAAAACACATAATATATTTTGTATATTAAGAATGCGCATACACACCTCTATCGTTTATATTTCTACAACATGCGTACATGCACATTAATAATATGTAACATATATAAATAATTTGCTAGAAACTCTTACAATTGTATGGTAAAAGAATGCATCTCATACTTTTCGTCTATTTTGTGTGTATCATAGTTGCGACATTATAATATAAATTCTTATAACCATTATATAAATTCTTATTGATTTAATATTTTGCACATTCGACACTAAATTGATCAGACATGAATACTAACTGATTTATCCAACGTACATTCATTTATGTTGAAAGAGAGTTCTAATTATCTAATAACAGATAGGAATGAGGCTTTTGAGTGACTTTCAATAATTTCTGTTTGAAGATTAAAGTGAATTTATTCCTTTGATATAATATTATATTAAAGGAATAAATATCATACATTATATTATGGTATATTTAGAAGAATTCTAACATTTATGGATAAATTAAAGAAGAAAGCATGTTTTTTCAGAAGTGGCAAGACACTGTTACCGTATTAAAGTACATTAAAATATATTATTAATATACATAATTATTAATATACAAAGCAAGACGCTGAATGTTCGCAAAAAGATGGTTTTGACAAAGTAATAGTAAGTAAAAAAAATGCACGACAATTATGTGAAGAAGTGGAAGAAGAACAAGATGCTTCTATATATATACATTTACGCAATGTCTGATGTCAATATTATTCTGAAATATATATATTCAAACAACTACATCCTGCAATTGATGAAGAATTGATGAATTATTATTCGACTGCGTATATGCAATATTACATGTGAGAATTTTGCAAGTACAAGTTCTTTCTTATATACTGGAATCATAACCCTATACTTCGTTGTCTTATGGACAATAACTTATGCAGCAATTTCCACGAGATGAATAATTGATAATGAGGTTTTATATTTACATATTTCTTTCCTGTTGCAGGTGCGGGTAAAATATGGTATCTTTTGCAGCACAAATCACAAATTCGTTGAGTGTAACACGCTGTCTTACATCGGTTGAACTTGGAATGACCGGTAAAACGCTACATGTAGGGCGCGTCCCACTTAACAACCGCAATGCTCGCGAGCATCATTTGTCTTTGTTTAACTTTTCGTGAACAACAAGGATGAAATGATACCGTGAGCATCGTAATCGTTAAATGGAACGCGCCCGTAGCATGTAGCATATCGCGGGACTTAATATCCAATCACAAGTTTCTTCAATATGGCGCCAGAAGAGAGATTGGTAGAGTCATATTATAGAAACTCATGATTGGATATTGAGTTTCGCAATGTACTACACGTAGCACGTAACGTTTTACTGGTCATTCCGAGTTCAACTGTGAGACAGTGTGTTACACTCGACGAATTTGTGATTTGTGCTGCGAAGATACTACATTTTTCTCGTACCTGCAATAGAAAAGATATGTAAATATGACACCTCATTTAAAATTATTCCCTTTCTCGGAAATCGCTGCATAAGTTGTCCATAAGATATCGAAATAGGGTTATTAGTCAAGTAAGGAAGAACTTGCGCTTGCAAAATTCTCACACATGTAACGTTACACATATACAGTCGAATAATAATTCCGTATTGCAGGATATTCCTATCTCACCAGTTGCAGGATGTAGTTCTTCGAATGATATCAATATCTCAAAGGATAATATTGATATTAGATGTTGCATAAACATAGAGGATGATACGGCATCTTGCTCTTCTTCCACCTTTTCACATGGTTCTCGTGTATCTTCTTCATTTTTACTACTTCGTCAGAACCATCTTTTAGAGAGCATTTAGCATCTTGCTTTGTTGATAATAATTTAACGCATTCTCAAGGTAACAGTATTTTGTCGGTTTTGACAAAACATACCTGCTTTTCTAATTTGACCAAAGATGTTAGAACTCTTCTAAATACACCACGACATCGTGTTGTTTTATATAATGTTGAACCAGGCGAATACGTTCACTTTAATCTTGAAACAGAAATTGTTGAAAGTCTCTCGAATGCCTCATTTGTAACTGTTGTTAGAGAATTAGAACTTGATTTTAACACAGATGGATGTACATTAGACAGATCATCTAGTATTCATATTTGGCCGATTCAATGCAGAGTGTCGAATGTGCAAAATATTAAACCAATAGTTGTAGGAATTTATAAAGGTGCACAAAAGCCACATGATCCCAACATTTTTTTTGAAAAATTCGTTGCCGATGTTAGATCAATTATGTCCAACGGAGGTATAAATTTTCATGGCAGTAAAATACCAATAAAATTAAGATGTTTTATAGCTGATGCACCAGCTCGAGCTTTTATTTTAAATCATCGTGGTCATATGTCTGTTCACCCTTGTTCTAAGTGCAAAATTTCTGGTACACAAAGCGAAGGTCGTTACGTCTTTAATGGTGTGAATCATCCTCTTCGCACCAATGAAGAATATTTATTATGCATAGATGAAGATCATCACAAAGAGGGTCCAAGCCCATTATCTGTACTGCCAATGGGAATAGTTTCGCAAGTTCCTCCGAATATATGCATCTTGTATGCTTAGGTGTTATGAAAAAACTCTTGTCTGCATGGGTACATGGCAAATATTCACGAATATCGAAGCTTTCGGGAAGATCTATTTCTAGAATTAGTGATCGTTTAAATATTTAAAAAAAATATTGTCCTACAGAATTTGCAAGACGCCCTAGATCTTTAGATGTATATTCAAAGTATAAAGCAACAGAATTTCGCCAATTTCTTCTTTATATAGGGCCAGTTGTAACGTATGGTATATTGGACGAACAATTTTACAAGCACTTTCTACCCTTACATGGTGCTATAAGGGTCTTGGTCTCAACGTGTCCATCGAGAAAACATCTCAAATTTGCAGAACTGGCGTTGCAAAAATTTGTGCTTCGCTGTGTCTCTCTTTATGGTCCAAATTTCAATAGCTACAACGTCCATGGTCTTCTTCATCTCACTAATGACGTTAAACGTCTTGGCAATTTAAATTCATTTTCCGCTTTTCCATACGAAAGTAATATGTCGATTTTTAGGAAGTATTGTAGAAAGCCAGATTTACCTCTTCAACAATTTTGCAACAGAATGACAGAAATAAAACATCACGGGCTACGCCAAAATCTCAATAACGAGTCATCTATTCACGTATCAATGCCACGTAATAATGATGAAAATTGTCATCATTATTCTAAAATACAATTTAATGGAATATATCTAAGTACTAATATGCAAGACAATTGCTGTATTTTGCTCGATGGATCGATTTGTATCGTCTTAAATATTGTGGCAGACAACTATTCTTATCGTTTGGCTATTAAACGATTTCTAGAAGTAGATAATTTTTATAACATCGGCATGGAATCCTCAGCCTTTCAAATATATAAATGTGGCAACATTACCAGCGAAATCGTTTTTATTAACTTAAATGAGGTGAACGCGAAATGCTACAGGATGCCTTTGTACGAAAATACATCACTGGATGACAGTGACAATGATGAAGATGATATAGAATCATCGAAATACATTGTCGCAACTATGATACACACGGAATAGACGAAAAGTATGAAATGCATTCTTTTACCATACGATTGTAAGAGTTTCTGGCAAATTATTTATATATATTGCATATTATTAATGTGCATGTATGCATGTTGTAGAAATATAAACGATAGAGGTGTGTATGCGCATTCTTAATATACAAAATATATTATGTGTTTTTATACTTACAGATACATGGATCGGCCAAAGCGCGTTATTATTAAACCATCGCGGTACGAAACGACGTCTTCGGATGAAAGTCCAACAAAGCGGAGGAGAAGCACAACAGTAGCTACCATCGGTTCAGGGACGATCGACGAAGACATCGAAGACATCAACAGAATGCTGGATGAGAATCCTACAACTTTATACAATAATACACACATGGCACACCCATATACAACACAACATACACCACAACGCACGCACGCAAATATACAAGCAGACACAAACATTTCTTACATAGGGTACATTCCAGAAATACAGACAAACACGACACACGCGCATACTTCACCGATCATACACCAACACCCACATAATACACCTACATAAAGTTTTACACTTACCACAAGTGCTAACAAATCATATTATTCTAATAATACTTTGCCCGAGTTTCAGGAAAGCACAAGATCTCGGCCCATGCAGGAACAGGACACATGCCGTGATAAAAATACTCATCGTGAAAATATAGGATATGGTGTCAGCTATTCACAGGAAACCACGCAAAAGATCACAGAAAAAAGGTACCCTCATATTTATTTGTATGAAAATTTATAACAGAAAAATGTGCTTGTCAAAAGTATCTACTTATAATATTTATATATAATTACAGGAAAGAAGAGGATCGATTCGATCGCGTGGAGGTCGAGCTGAGGTAAGTATGAAATATACCGTATATTTATTAATATGAGATGTTATTTTCAATATTTAACTTTAATTTTTTTTGTTTCCAGAAGAATGAATGGACTATTACAAAAAATATTAAGAATATATGCGTAGAAGCCAGCCGAACTTCCCATCTCGTCGTTGCAACAAATGGACGCATTTGAAAATATCGATGACAATGGATATTCCAATGTTGTAAGTAAAAACAAAACCTTATTAATTCATAAATACATATATATTATAAATTTTAATTAATCTTAATTTTTTTCAGGTAAATTATTTCCAATACATCGGCGGCTTTCACTTAAAAGAAGCCGTAAATCTATGTTTGAAAGAAGCGTTAACTGATGCACTTACGCGCTCGTTTACTTGGTGGGGTCGAGAAGAAGGACATCGACCTTTATATAACGCTCGTCTAACCTTGGCAATACATGGTATGAATTTTCCGTTTTTTATTTAAAAAAATATTAATATATTATGTTTTCCTTTTACGTATTTCATGTTTTTTGTTATTTTTTTTTTTTCAGAAGCTGTATGCAGAAATCGACATTTTCAAAAGCCAACGCGATCCGAATTCCAAGTGCAGATGCGGGAAGCTTTGTGCGTTGCAAAGGAAAGACATCGCAGCAGGATGCGTGGTTCACGCACACGAACAGGCGAGGCGGCAAGGATTAACCGGGATTTGTGGAGCGACGAAAGGATAGAAGGAGAAGACGAAGAAACGAATATATCCGGAACTATTAACGATTAATAGGTATATTATAATAATAACTATTTTATATATTATATATATATATTTGTTTGAGATAAAAGTGTCAATATCTGTACATGTGTACTTGGGTATTCATATTGTTCTTGCCTTAAATTTTTATATTTCAACTTTTAACATAAAATATATATATTCTATGTTGAAAGTTAAAATATTAATTAAAGATAAAAACGATCACATTGTGCAGATACGTATTGTGACATTGATATTTTTATCTTAATAACTTTCATCTTACTTGAATAATTTATTTGTTTTGTTTTACATTGATTTCATGTACGACTTTCTCCGACGACTTAAAAGGGTCAACTATCAAATGAAGAAGCAAAAACCAAGGATCCAAGGACCATTGAGGAAAGGAAGAGAAAGGAGAAGATGGTGAAGCAAAAAGAGAAAGGAAAGGAGGAGGAGAGAGAGACCAGTGTGGTCTCTGTCTGTGTTGACAGACGAATCGGCACTTTTCAGTGCCATTTTAATCGATAATACATGGAACAACATGTATCGTGTTCGCAATAATATCGGCACTTTTTAGCGCCATTCCTACTGAATTCCCTTTAATTTAAGATTATATTATTTCAAATGTTTAATACTATGATTTTTGTGTGTTTAGGTAAATTTATACCCAAGCGACAAGGAGTGGCAAGGAACAGTCTTCGTGTAGCCAAAAACGATGTCCGGATAAGCATTCAAGATACAAGATGTTAAATATGTAAAATTAAATAATTGTAGTAAAAATCAATTAGTGAGGGATAGTTAATAAAAGATAGTTTTACTATACTATTAAATAGAACTATCCTTTATTAATTATCTCTCATTAATTGATTCCTTATACTGTCCTTTAAATTTTAAGTATGATAAAGCATACACCCACATACTCACTTATACGCGCACACACATACACACACACACACACACACAATAATTTTATATATATTATGTAATAATATATATATGAATAAAATATATGTAAAATGATTTATAATCAAATTTCTTTCCTCCATTTACATCCCATTGCTATCGAAAATAAAAGTAAATACATTTCAATATATAGTAATATAAATCAGGGATTATTAAAAGAGCAATGCGCGTCGCGATCATTTAAACAGCTGATTATAAACAGAGTCTACTCGGTTTCTGCTGCCAATCTGCTCTCAGATTATCTATGCAGACTCTGCTCAGTTTCTGCTATCAATCTGCTACCAGGTTATGTGCGCAGGCTCTGCGCGGTTTCTGCTATCAATCTGCTTACATTGCCTGTCAGCAAACTTTGTCGCACATCTGGTAACAATTTGACAACATCATTTGATAGAGCAGATTCTGTATAAAATTTGTTATTTTTTTGACATCAAAAATTGACTGCAGGCTCTGCTCAGAATCTGTTTGCGCAGGTTTGGCTATCTGGGTTGTGAACGAATACGTAAATTTTTTGAAATAATGGCAACATTGTATCTCTTAGATGAAAACAGTACGTTTGCAACTGTAGAATAAATAAAATTTTTGATTCCTATATGTACTGATTTTTTCTAATATTATATTAATTATGTAAAGACCTTGTTTCACATTTAAATAAAGGGTTCTGATGCAGATGGACCTCGTTTCTTGCGTGGAAATTACAAACTTATGTAAAAATTAATATTTTATTTTTCAAACTTTATTTGTTAATAACTTTTTAATAAACAATGACCGCCGATTAAGTTATAAGGAAAAGTTACTCAGGATTATGTCCTTGACAGCATATATCAAGGTCAACGTGATTGGAACTGGGTCCGTTATGGTAAATAATTACCCTGGCCTATAAGTTGATATTATCATTTTGTATCAATATAAATTTATACACATAATACAATTAAATTTAAACACATTTTTTATATGCAGATTAAGATAAGACAAAATGATCAAGTGATGAGAAAGGTAGAATATTTATAACAAATCAGAGAGGGTATTATATAGGATAATATATGAAAACTTTTAAAGTATGTGAGAGGATTGGACCCGAGCGGAATCGAACGTGGAGTCTCTCGATTATCAGTCTGAATTCTCCAAAAAATGACTTTGACTATTTTGTAGAGTGTTTGATAGACGGAATGCGAAAGTTATGGCGGAAGGTCTCGAAGATTGCAAATAGCAATGCTGCACATTCTCGAAAAAGTATGAGAGGAAAAAGAAGAAAGCAATGCTTAGTTTAAAATAGTTCTTGCAGAGGCAATCATTTTAAAATTATTGAATATCATACAAAAAAATTTACTTATTTGAAAGAGAACAAAATAAAGACAGAGATAAAATAAATTTATCAATGATTATATCAAATATATTAATATTGAAGAAAAATAATACAGTAAGAGTAAGTAATCTATTTGATAAATTCTTATGGAAATTAATGATATAAAAGTTGCAAAGGAAGCAAATAGCTAGTCTCAAACAAAAACTTTAGCATGTTGAAAATAAATAATTTTTCAAATCGTATTCATTGTTAGCTTTCGGTTTAATACATTCCCGCACGCTTTATATCTACTGTTTTAGCTCAGGTATTGACTTATTATTATAGTTTATGTTTTAATTTTTTAGTTTTGATATCTTTGAGCCTATACGATTTTATTTTAATTAATATTCAAAAATCAAATAAGAAGCAATGCATACAAATGTTATTTAGAAAAAATGTAAGAATGTATAAATTAGTAATGCAGTATATTAATAAAATCATTATATATATATATATATATATATATATATATATATATATATATATATATATATATGTCAAGCGTTTGCTTTGGGGACAAAATGTCGAGCGAATGAATATTTTGGAGACTTTTGCATATTTCGGGGTCAGGACTCAAAGTATCCATATATTAAATGTTTAATTTGAGGACATTACGCATATATATTAAATGTATAATTCGAGGTCACTAACAGATGGCGCCACTAATATTATAATAATCAAAATAGAGTGTCTCCTGAGTGGGAACGAGGCGGAATATATACTCCATGTAATTTCTGCTTGTCTTGTAAAAGACGATCAAAATCAATATGCGATTTATTTACAAAAAATGAAGAATTCATTTTGAAAAAAAAATAGAATAAGTAATAAACTATAAATGTATGATCTCAAATGATGCATTTGTCTTCTGATTATACAGTATATAAAACAGTACTTCATACTTTATACTCTACTTTTAAAGTAAAGATATTGAGTCAATTTTTTTGCAACATGTACAAACATTTTTGCTTATCTTCGATAATATAGAAAAATTAAACACATAAATAAAGTAAAAAAAAAAAAAATAAGTGCAGACAATAAAAATGATCCAGACATGGACATAACATGTTGCAAATTAAAAAAGTCAATGAAGTTCTACTCTCTCTACATTTTTCTATTTATATTTACTTTCTATTATTATTTAAAAAAAAACATAATATGATATTCAAATCATGCTTTAAATACATGTCAAAAAACTTTATATACGTTAAAAAATATTTATACTTATACATTTAAAATATCGATTTTGACATTCAAAAACTACTTAAACGTTCTAATATTTAAGTTTCAACAATGTTTCATAAACAACAGCATATTTTAGAGTCATAACATGTATCAAATAATTTAATGTCATAAATTGTATTACCGAAGATAAGCAAAAACATAAGCTGAAAAATTTATCGTATTTAAAAAAAAAATACTGAATCAATATTATACTTTTTTTGAAAGCAGCTTATAATGTATAAATTAGTAAATAATATTAGTAAAATAAATTCCCTGTGTGTTCCGCATATTGTATGGTTATATACACCAGCAAAAATGGTGTTTGGTGGCGGGTGTGTATGTACAGTCGAAAGCATCACCGTATACAAATGAAAATCGCGTACGCACGTGTAATTTGAAGCGCAAAGAAAATCAAGGAGTGAAGGAGAAAGTGGAAGGAGGCGGGGGGGGGGGGTATTCCGATATTCATTGCATCGCATGTCGCACGATCGAGAGAGAAAGCAATGCAAAACGTGATGTCGGCTAGTGGTGTCCAATAGCTATCTCACTCGCTCTACGCTTGAATGCAGCGCGTGTAGCGAGACAGCTATAAGACACCGCGCTGTCTTTATCATTATCTCGTTATCTCATTTCGATCTCATACTTCTGTTTTTTATTAAAATGATCTTTTGTCAAATTAAAGACAAAGAAAATTGACAATTTATTATTTAAGAGCAACTTAAATAATTAATAAATTTAACTTGTAGGGATATCTTTAAAGCTTGTGGTAAATAATAACGATTAAGATCTGAAACACCCGACTTTCCTTGGATCAAGCCGACAACAATGCTATCGCGCGGCTCGATACTTTTGCGAGATAGCCGCGAAACGCGGTATTCTCCTAAGATCAAATGACAAAAGTCGCGCCGCCAGATTTCCAATATATATTGTATATAAGATATAGTTAAAACGCGATATCTCAGAAACTATGATATAATAGAGTTATGCAATTAAAACTAGAGTTATGAAATCTTTACTTTTCTTTTTCGTCTTATCGAGTATGGTTCGGAACTTAAGATTTTTTACTAGAACTTGTATTTATTAAATTTTTCATAAAAGTATATTAATTTTAAAAATTCGATCTTTCGGTAATTATAATAGCTAGGACCATGCGGTTTTCGCGATTATATTTGTCTTATCGAATGTAATTCAAAACTCTAACATTTTCGATAAAAATTCGTGTTTTTCAAATTTTTTTATAAAAGTATATTAATTTTAAAAATTCGATATTTCGGTAACTATAATAGCTAGAACCATGCGGTTTTCGCGATTATACTTGTTTTATCGAATATAATTCAGAACTCCGACATTTTTAATCAGAACTCGTGATTTCCAAAATTTTTTATAAAAGTATATTAATTTTAAAAATTCAATATTTCGGTAACTATAATAGCTAGGACCATACGGTTTTCGCGATTATATTTATCTTATCGAATGTAATTCAGAACTCTGACATTTTCGATCAGAACTCGTGATTTCGAAAATATCTCTGATATTTGAAGTTAATTTTTTAAACTAAAAACTGCAGAACTCTTGCAAAAAAGTATGAGGAACTATGTAACTATTCAAAAGAGCATCAGAACTATGCTCAGGACTATTTAATTTTGATGTGTCAAAAATCGTGAAGTTGGCACCCCCATTTTTCGAAATCTGCTTTCATTGTGATAATGGACAGAACTCTTTATAAAAATTATCAAGAACTCTTTCTTTTGTTCTAAATAACTCAGAACTCTTAACAGAACTATGGTATCGTAACATAGGGGTGCCACTTCACACATCCATATACGTATGTATGATTTTCGGTTGCTTACGCGTACACACACATCTAACGGACACCATTCATACCGGCACGTGTATGTACATACATGGCTATTGTCTTTTGTAAATCGTTCTTCTCCCTCTCCCCCGTCGCACGCCGAGCACTCATGTAACATTAAACTGTTTCTTTTCGCCGCGTAAGATTGGGTTGTTTCGTCGCGCAATTGTACTCGCGCGGATTGATTGATTTTTATTAATTAATTTCTTATTAATTATTGCAAAAATCGCATGAAATGGTAAAAAACCTTCCTATTCAGTTTAACCCGCTTCACATGCAGGTGATGAGTGGGGCGCAAATTACCAAACACTTTCTTACATAGTAATATTTTTACAACAAATTAAAAATAAAAGGTAAATATGCATTGTTGTGCTTCCGTGGAGGTACAGAGATTTTGTTGGGATCGTTGGCCAATTGGAACTTAGCAGCTCAGGATCGTACAGGGTCTTCTCGTCGCTTTCATTAATTATGGAATCGTATTAGAATAAAAGGTCGTTTATTCGAATACATTAACTTTATATCTTCTTTTCTTTCTCGCACTTTAACTCGGCTTATCGCGGTATAGAGTTGCTTCGCATGCCTGATATTGCGGCTGCCGTCGCAAGATCAGCTGAGAAGTTCTTTATTAATAAACCATTTACGTTTGTCCGTCTCGTGGTTACTATTGTTAATCTATTCGCAGTATATAATTGTATGATTATAACTGTTTCGTGTGATTTTGCGATTAAGACTGCCTAGCGCTCGTTTGAGATGGGTAGTTTTATCACCTCCTGTTTGATTCGTTTTCGGAGGGAATAGCTTAGCGACAGGACCATAGGTGGTCGTGTCGCTCGATTTTGGGTGGGAAAAACCCGGATGCAAGCTATGTATATTCTTTGCTTGCATTTCCGGCGGGTCGTTCTTCAAGTCTTGCGATCGCGTGGCCTCCGCGCGTGCCTCGCTTTGTCAGCGGTTGCGCTCGTAATTTTATACGTCTTCCTCGGCTTGGAGTTATAGTCGGAAGACGTTAAATAATATTTAATAATTAATAATTATGCTAATTTGGTTATAGCCGTTTTGGGCTATAACATCATATTAAGGTCCCACCCCCGCAGGATAGTGATGTTGACATACATATGTTGTCAAAGTCATCGTCCTAAGTGACCTTGACCTTGAAATAAGTGGCGATCGCGATTCGTTAAAAAGTTATTAACAAAAAAAGATGGTAATTATGCAGTATAGGGGAGCCAGCTCCGATGACCTTGACTTTGACATGTGTTGTCAAGGACATGACCCCGAGTAACTTTTTCTTCTAATTTAATCGTCGCTCGTTGCTTATTAAAAAGTTATTACCAAAAAAATTTTGAAATATACCAAAGATATACATGGACAGGAAGCACGCGCGCGCACACACACGCACACGGGGGGTGCAAGGGGGGCCTTCGGCCCCCCTCCCGCACCCACCCCGCCGGTAGACAGGGTGGACCTTGCTTTCTTTACAATGTAGCACGTACTTTGTAAGTTGTAAAGCGAGGTCCACCCTACCTACCGGCGGGGAGGATGCGGGAGGGGGGCCGAAGGCCCCCCTTGCACCCCCCGTGTGTGTGTGTGTGTGCGCGCGCGCGTGCTTTCTGTCCATGCATGTACTTTGGTATATTTCAAATTTTTTTTGTTAATAACTTTTTAATAAGCAACGAGCGACGATTAAATTAGAAGAAAAAGTTACTTAAATTTATGTCCTTGACAACTATATCAAGGTCAGTGAAATCGGTGAGGTTGCCCTTAATCTTAAGCTTTACTATCTTTTTTGTTAATATTTTTTTAATGAATCGCAACCGCCACTTATTTCAAGATTAAGGTCATTCAGGATGATGATGTTGATAACATATGTCAAAGTCAACGTCATCCGTGAGTGTATCTGCAAACACATATTAGCCAATTACTTCCTTTAGTACTGATACAAAGTGGTAAATTTCTCAAACTTCTTTATTCTTATAACTTTTTAATAAATAATGACCGCCGATTAAGTTATAAGGAAAAGTTACTCAGGGTCATGTCCTTGACAACATATGTCAAAGTCAAGGTCATCGGAGCTGGCTCCCCTATACTGCATAATTACCATCTTTTTTTGTTAATAACTTTTTAACGAATCGCGACCGCCACTTATTTCAAGGTCAAGGTCACTTAGGACGATGATGTTGACAACATATGTTAACATCACTATCCTGTGGAGGTGGGACCTTAATATGCATATTTACCAAATAAAAATATTTTAAATAAAAAATTTATTTTTTCATAACAAATATATTTTTGTTTACATTAATTAATTAATTAATTAATTAATTTTTGTAAACATCGCAATCTAATAGTAAAAACTTTAAGTAATTATGATACTTAATTTAAGTAAATTAAAATAAATAATAAATTTAAGTAAATAATTGTTTCATGTAATGGTGTTTTATGCGATATTCTTATATTAGAAAATAATACCTTTAGAGTTTTTAAAGAGTCTTTTTCTCTAAGTATTTCTATATATATATTATATATATATATAAGAAACTGAATTTGTTGTTCGTCTTAAAGTATTAAAAATCGATACTTTGTCGCCGCGGATCCTATATGACGCGCTTTCCTAATATATAAATTAACTAAAAGAATTTGTTGCTCGCATGTTTTGGGTATTAAAATAATCTGTGGACAATATACTATCGAGATATATAAAAATCTGAATTTGTTGCACTTTACAGAATACATATGATTATCTTTTGTCGTTCTATATCTCGAAATTTCATTTTTGTTAATTTCAAACAGTTTGCATATATGTATATATATAAAAAGGCATAGTAGTGTCTTACGCCAATATGTAGTATATATGTTTCTTGAAAAGAGAAGCCTTTTCATGTCATCGTGCCGAAATGTTCGGCAGCGCTTTGTATTGTCTGAAAGTAGATAAAGGCACGTTTTGTTTTGACATCGGATCCGCGTCGCGCACGACTATCTCGCGTTTCTTCTTTTTTATAGATTCTTATATATTTCGATCACAGATATATTACATATTTCGATCATACATCGTCCACAGATTATTTTAGTACCCAAAACACATGCGAGCAACAAATTCTTTTAGTTAATTTATATATTAGGAAAGCGCGTCATATAGGATCCGCGGCGACAAAGTATCGATTTTTAATACTTTAAGACGAGCAACAAATTCAGTTTCTCATATATTTCGATAGTATATTGTCTACAGATTATTTTAGTACCAAAAACATGCGAGCAATACATTTTTTTATTTACTTTTACTTCGCGCAAGTGAATGGTACGGGGCGGCGAGACTGAGTATATAGTGGTATTAATTAAATAATATACTTTTTTTAAAATATTTTTATGTTATTTTAGAGCAACAAAATAGCAACAAATTCTAGTGTATTTTATTTTTTGATTCGAGCATATTCTATATATTTTTTTCACTATGGGGGGGGGGGCTGGATTAATGTCAAGCTAGCACCCCCCACTTTGAATGTAAATTCCTGCTAAACGGTTTGAGCAACAAAATTCGGACTACGGCAACTAATTAGCACATAATTAGCACTAAATTATTTGATGTATTTAACTTAATTTGGCGTTGGTGGGGGGGGGGGCTAACTTAATATGGGTTAATATCAAGCTAGTTCCTAGACTTAAACAGTTATTCAAGATTTAAAACTTGTATATACAGTTAATTTAAAAAAGATTTCAAGTTTAAACGCGCATAATTCATAGACAGAATAAGAACTTCCTCTTTGCATAATTTGGGAACTGTCTCGAAAGTATTCGTTTATTATACAAAAGAGATCACAACTTCCGTACAATAATTTATTAGCGTGTGCTAGAATCAAAATAGAATAAAAAATTCTAAACAAAAATAAGGCTGCAATAGTTTTTGAGTTATAAGCTATCAAAGTTTACCACTGAGATCGCGTAGATCTCACGTGCTCAGGCGCCTAACTACATATAGACGTACCGATTCGTCATTGATTTTTTCAATCAATAAAATAAAATCAGCCTTGCCGTAAAAATCAATATCACAATTATTTCAAAAAATGAATAACAGATCGGTACGCGTGTATGTTTAGTTATCCGCCTAAGCGCCTAAGTTCTACATATCATTGGCAAACTTTGATCACTTATAACACAAAAATTATGGCAGACTCAACATTTTTGTATTACAATGTTTTATTCTATTTTACCTCTACATCGCGCTAATAAATTATTTTATGGATTTTATGAGATATTCTACATATATAAGATCTTTCATATATTTACCGCATACTTTGAGGACAAATGTATATATAATAAACGGATACTTTGGAGACAGGTCCCAAATTATGCAACTCCTATATAAAATGGAAATTTATATACATGGATATATTTTTCCTCTACAATACGCTCATAAATTATTGTATGGATTTTATGAGATATTCTGCATATATAATATTTCCCATATATTTTCCGCATAGTTTAAGGACAAATGTATGTAATAAACGGATACTTTAGAGCAGTGCTGGGATTTACTTGCACATTTCGGCCTGACTCTGTGGCTCACGCCTATTGCCCCCCACTCACCGCTCGTGCGCTAGCAACGAGTCGCCAGATATGCGTAACTAAGGACCGCGGCGCTTCGTCTCAGGAGCGTTTATATGTAAGAATGCCCAAATATAATAATAAGACAATACTTTTCTAAATACAGCGCGAAAATTCTTATAATTAAAAGTTTTTCTTCAATATTTTATAATTCATTGATATAAAATATTGAAGAAAAACTTTTATATATAGAAAAGTATTGTCTTATTATTATATTTGGGCATTCTTATATACGGACGCTCCTGAGACAAAGCGTCGCGTTCCTTAGTTACGTGTATCTGGCGACTCGTTGCTAACGCACGAGCGGTGAGTGGGGGGCAATAGGCGTGAGTCACGAAATCGGGCCAAAATGTGCAAGTAAATCCCAGCACTGATATACATTTGTCCTTAAACTATGCGGAAAATATATGGGAAATATTATATATGCAGAATATCTCATAAAATCTATACAATAATTTATGAGCGTGTTGTAGAGGAAAAATATATCCATGTATATAAATTTCCATTTTATATAGGAGTTGCATAATTTGGGACCTGTCTCTAAAGTATCCGTTTATTATATATACATTTGTCCTCAAAGTATGCGGTAAATATATGAAAGATCTTATATATGTAGAATATCTCATAAAATCCATAAAATAATTTATTAGCGCGTTGTAGAGGTAAAATAGAATAAAACATTGCAATACAAAAATGTTGAGTCTGCCATAATTTTTGGGTTATAAGTGATCAAAGTTTGCCAATGATGTGTAGAACTTAGGCACTTAGGCGGATAACTAAACATACACGCGTACCGATCTGTTATTCATTTTTTAAACAACATAATGTAATACAGTTTTTTTAAAAAAAATGTTAGTTGCAAATTACATATTTTTTGTTAAAAACAAAACTATATATTTTTTTATACCAAGTAATTTCTGTCATTATTTTGTGCATAAAAGTGTTAAAGTATGATCATCGAGAAATGCAAAATTACGAGATATTTATTAGTTTATGTAAGCTTGTCAAATTAAAATATTAAATATCTCGTAAACTGTTAACTTTTTGATCATATTACCTTTATAATTTTTTATGCAGAATATTACGAGGAATCGATTTCTATAAAAAAATATAGTTGTTCTATTTAAACAATTTAAGGTAACCTTGTCCTGACTTTGACAACGTCACCTAAGGTCAAACCATAGGTATTATTTTATATGTTCCCTTTAAAATCATAAAACTTTTGTCTTAAACATTTTTATCTACCGGGCTCAGTTTTTTTAGATATTCGGTTCGAATGTTTAAAATAGGACACCCTGTATATATATAAACACTATATAAAGACATTATTTTCTAATGTTATTATTTTCTGTTTATAAATAAAGTCATTTAATTTATTGTCAATATTGTGTGCATAATAAAATTATTTATATAAAAAGTACAATTTATATGTGTATATAAGGTGCGGGAAACTTCTCTTAATGCGGGTAAAGTGCGGAATAGAAATGCTGAATGTAATTCTGTATTATTTTGCGGTTTTTGTAATAATTTACGAGAAATTAGTAACAACACAATTTCTTCGGCGGTTTAGCAATGTCACCAGCTCTGTGACTCGTCGTTCCATCACGGATTTGTGACGATTTTCTAACAATTTTTATCTCCGTTAATTGAGATTCTCCATTAATCTTCGCATTTTATTTTCCACATTAATATTATATGTATAATAATCTTGTCTTGCGTCTGAAACTAACTTATTACGTTTGTTTATCATATATAAGAATCGCATAATATGGGAACGGTTTCCAAAGTATTCGTTTATTATACAGAGTGTCGCACAACTTTCGTACAATAATTTACTAACGCATTCTAAAAAGTGAAGTAAAAAATTTTAATAAAAAAATGTTGAGGCAATAGTTTTTGAATTATAAGCGATCAAATTTGCCAATGATATCGCATAAAACTAGTGCGACCCATAACTAAACATGCGCGTACCGATCTGTCAACTGTTATTGATTTTTTCAAACAACAAAATAAAATCAGCTGTGTCGCAAAAATTAATATCACACTGACTTGAAAAAAAACATGTATGCATAGTTACAAGCCTGACCGCGCGAGTTCTTTGCGGTATCATTGGCAAACTTTGATCAATTATAACTCAAAAATTATTGCAGCCTCAACATTT
Source organism: Polyergus mexicanus (assembly GCF_030449975.1). NCBI lineage: Eukaryota > Metazoa > Arthropoda > Insecta > Hymenoptera > Formicidae > Polyergus > Polyergus mexicanus. Next base: position 6,365,532 of record NW_027223328.1, on the reverse strand, counting down.
TTGTATTAGAATTTTTTACTCTATTTTTACGTCTAGAATACACTAATAAATTATTTTATGGATTTTATGAGATATTCTACATATATAAGATCTTTCATATATTTACCGCATACTTTAAGGACAAATGTATATACAATAATAAACGGATACTTTGGAGGCAAGTCCCAAATTATGCAATTCCTATATAAAATAGAAATTTATATACGTATTTTCTCAAAGTAAGAAGTTAATATAAAGAAGACTTTAAATTTAAATATATATTTTGTGAATAGAATAAAAATTTCTATCACATAGGAAAATCGCATATTTTGGAAACTGTCTCCGAAGTATCTGTTCATTATATATATATATTAATTCTGAAAGTATACTGTTAATATAAGAAAGACCTCAAATTTAAACGCATGTTTTGAGGACAGGATAAAATTTTCCGTCATATATGTAAATCGCATAATTTCGGGACTGTCTCCGAAGTATTGCTTATTATATATATATTTCAGTCCTCAAAGTATGCATTGTATATAAGAAACCTATATAATTTTAAAATTATTGACTTATAAATAATTTTATAAATTGGGATATGTTATTGAGGTTGTATTACACACATTTATAACTAAAATCGAAGTGGTCTCAAAGTATACGCTTGACATATATATATATATATATACAATATAATAGGTAAATATGCATATTAGGTTATACCTCACCGATAACTTTCACCTTGACATATATTGTCAAAGACATAACCCTGAGTAACTTTCCCTTATAACTTAACCGGCGGTCTCTTATAGTTTCTGAGATATTTAAAGTTATGATTTCACAATTTTAATGATTTTTCTATTATAAAATAAAGAAAAATAAAGGTTGTTTACATTGTATTTACGTAGATCAGACATGACAAAAGTGTTAACTTACATTTTTAGAGACAAAGCTCTTTGGGCTTTTTTATTTTCCACGCAAAGCGAGATTCAACGCAAACCTATATATTTAGTTTTTTATAGTAGAGCCCACTGCGTCCACACATATACTTTCTCATCTATACATGTGGGGCGGACTGTTTCTCTGTCTCTATATTATTACCCAAATGTTAACTTTAAATATCTCAGAAACTATAAGAGACCGCCGGTTAAGTTATAAGGAAAAGTTACTCAGGCTTATGTCCTTGACAACATATGTCAAGGTCAAAGTCATCGGTAAGGTGTAACCTATGCATATTTACCATATAATAAGATCATTAATCATACAACAGAATGCAATAGATTATAATAGAATACAATGTGAGAATTAATAATAAATTCATACTCATAATTAAATAAATTATTTATATTAATAAAGCAAAAACAGCTGGTAAGTAAAAACTAAATTTTGAGAATGCTGAATTAACATGCATTTCTAAAAGATATCTTAAGGGCATCTTATTTATGATGATACCATGATACTATTTATTTATTCATTACAAAGCAGCATATGAAAACATAAATAGGAAACAACTATACCACATCTTAAGAAAAATAGAAATTGCAGGAAAGTTAGGGAGGTAGTAAAAATAACAATGACAGAGACAAAAAGCAGTAAAGGTTCGAGGGTCTCTGTCAGAGCCGCTAAACATCCAGAATGGAGTTCGACAATGAGACCCGCTGGCGTGCCTACTTTTTAATTCGCTTTGGAGAAAGTAATAAGATCCCTGATGTCCAACCATAACTTAAGGAAAAGAATTAGTTTCACTAATCCGTCTTATACCCAAGAATACTGTAACTTATTATTTTATTATGAGCAAATTATGTAGAAATAATTTTACAAATCCACTGTAGTAAAATTCAATAAATTACTATTAACATTATAAATTAATGTAATTAAAATATTTGTTTATCATCAACATTTGAAAAACAATCAAGAAAAATGCGTGTAAAGTGCTCAGTTTGCTTACAATTTTACACGTCATCTGACATAGTCTACAATATTACATATGGGTATATTTTCCACCAAGAATGTCTAAGACATTGGCTTCGATAGTAAGTTTTTTGATAAAAAATGCTATCTTTTTCTAATTCTAATTCTTCCTTCCATGTCTGTAATACAAGGTTTGAGGCTTTAAGGGTTATATATATATATATATATATATATATATATATATATATATATATATATATAACATTAACATACTTGTTCAATCTTTACAACAATATCATTTAAAATACAAGGTGAAAGAATATGTCAGTAAGCCAAAGGAAAAGTTTTTGGAAGAGCTACTAACAATTGTGACGCAGTACTTTCAACCACGCAAACATGCTAGGCAGGGAAACTATCTTTTATAACTTGTCAGTACAGCATGCAATAGATTATAATAGAATACAATGTAAATTGATAATAAATTTCTACTCATGACTAAATAAACTATTTATATCAATAAAGCAAAAACAACTGCTAATTAAAAACTGAATGATACTTTCCCAGACAGCACAAGGATGTCCTTAGGACGTCCAAAAGGCATCCAGGATATACATGTGGGATATCCTGAAAATATCCCATTTTAATCCTCGGATCTCCTCTAGATGTCCTGAAGAAGAGTAAATGATAGCCGAATACTAACCTCTGGAGAACCCAGGGAGATCCTGTGGAACATCCTATTTCTATGGGATATATTAAAGATATTTTTCATACGTTTCAAGGAACAAATTTTAAAATTTAAATATAAATTAAGATTGTGTTCTGTTATTTACTACTAATACTAAAAATCTAATATTAAAAACAGTTCACGTTGTTTAATATTTGAGGCTTTCATGCTGTACATGAATATTTTAAGTTTGGTTTCCGGATTTGAGTCGTGTAATATTTTATAAACAATCCAATATCTGAATTTCCTATGTTGGGATTGCATCAGAAATTGAACTGTTAGAAAATAATTACATTTGTAATTTCCTGTCTGTTGCTCTTTGCAAGCTTTATATAATTCTCATGACCAAATCTCAAATACGAGTTTGCGCGTCGCATAGCGGTAAACAAACGAACTAGCGGTTGAATATTATTTTTTGTAAAGTTTTTGGAATATTGCGGACAGTAACATTTCTCATGAAATATTAAATAAATAATAATTTTAGATACATGAAAATGTGCGCATCAAAACTCAATTATTAATATTACACAAAATTAATGTTAATTATCTCCCGTCACACGCACGCCGCCACTTGCACGGTACATGTCGCGTTTCTCGCATCGCTAGGCAACGTAACAATGTGATCGCGCAGTCTCCGCGGTCCGTCGCTAAATAATAATCGTGCAGCAGTTAACGATAATAAGACGATAAAGATTCGCTACGCTGTGTGTGAGCAGGTGAGTGAGTGAGTGTGTGAATGAGTGACCGAATGAGAGAGTGTATAAGTGTTGTGTAAAAAAGACAAAGAGAGCGAGAAAAAATGTGTATGTGTACGTGCGTGCGTATGTATAAACATTTCTCCCTCATTCCCTCCTTCCCTTCCTCTTCCTCTCTCTCTCTCCCTATCTGTGTCTCCCTTTCTTTTACGCACACATTCCACCATACACACATCGCGTGTAGCAATCAGCTGATCGCAGCATCCGACGAGCGGCGATCCGGAACAACTTTCGCTAAAGTGACGTTATTTTAAATATTCCTGACGTAATTCTAAGACATTTTCTTTTTTACCAAAATTTCATTTGAAGCATAATTTTATGTTATAAAATAAAATAGTTAGCGACTCATGCGTGGTAGTCACACGTCGGACGGTCAGCCGCGGCGCGTTGCGCCGCTCCTGGCTGCCTTCTGTACTCGACGCGTGATTTGCTAACTATTTTTGCTTATAACTCAAAAATTATGCTTTAATTCAAATTTTAGTAAAGGAAAAATCGTCATAGAATCGTATCAGGAATACGTCATTTTAAGGATGGAAGGTTGTTCTGAAACACCCTATATATCCTCTGGAAATCCAAAAGACATCCAATATAATAAACAGGGCAGATATATCCTACAGACATCTAAGGCTTGGCACGATTACGATAACTGTGGCCCCCTATTTAAAAGGTCGTTTCTGAAGACATTTTTCACGAAGAACACGGGAAAAATAGAAAAAAAATTTCCGACCAATAGTTTTCGAGATGTATCACTTTAAAGTATTGGACATGATAATAAAACGTTACAAAACGGACCCAATGACCTTGACCTTAACATATGTTGTGAAGATCACTGTCACAAGTATCTTCTTGATTTATTTTTTATTCAATATTTTTTCAAAATAGACTTTTTTTGTTAAAATTTATTTAATTTTTTTATTTATTTTAATTTCCTCGCTTCGCATTGTAAAGTATATGCGTGGGCGCAGTGGGTTCCGCCCCCCCTACGGGGGGAGGCACCACTTTCGAAAGATATAACCTAACCCAAACCTATTTCTGATTTAAAACTAAAATTTGGTTTGGGTTACGTTATATAACCCAAACCAAATTTTCGTTTCGAATTAAACTTTAACTTTAAATATCTCAAAAATTATAAGAGACCGCCGATTAAATTATAAGGAAAAGTTACTCAGGATCATAATTTTGACAACATATATCAAGGTCAACATTGTTGGGTCCGTTTTTATAAAGTTTTATTATCATGTCCAATACTTTAAAGTGATATATCTCGAAAACTATTGGCCGGAAATTTTTTTTACTATTTTTCCCGTGTTCCTCGTCAAAAATGTCTTCAGAAACGACCTTTCAAATAAGGGGGCCACAGTTATCGTAATCACCCCCAGGGCTTATCCAGTGGACATTTATAGGACATTAATACTTATTATAATACTTAAGATTTCTAAATTATATTAAATAGCCGACACAACTAAAAATAATTATGTATGCATATTAAATTTTTATAAATATATATATTTATAATAATACCTTAAAACATCCTACAAATGTCCTGAATCGTCCTGGACATTTTCAAGATGATCCTCAGGATGTTTTGTGCTGTCTGGGTTATGATGTGTAAAAGGACTCCCAAATATTGATAACATAACTAACTATGTTAATGTTTCTTTTCAAAATACTTCATTCCTCTACTGTCAAGAAATTGTTTCTTGAGCATACAAATATTATGAAAAAAAATTTATTGATTGTTATATATCAAACGATAAAGCTATTAATATAATTGCAATACACAAATTGGCAATAAGTGTTTATTACTTTGTGTTCAGAAAATCTCGCGACTTTTGCGCAATTTCCTCAACGTCGTCTCACTCACTCTGGTCCTTCTCTTTTAGTGTTCTCTCTCTCTTCCTTTTCTCTCTTGTACGCGACCTCAACCCAATCCCGAAGCCTGTCTTATCAATTTATTCAGCATCGCGCCATGCTATCATACAATCATAAGCACGCTCTCAGGACCTTTTCCGCGCTCCTGCGTCGATATCGACCCTTCCGATGATCCTCGATCATTCTGTGAGTAACGGTCTTTTGTAACGCACGTAGCCTTTAGAAAAGTCTACAAAGCTCTCGGAATTCGGTTTTGCGATTCGGATCTAGTGATCAATCTCACGGTGTTCTCAAGGTTCTCGGTGACTATAAGGACATTATCAATCGGAAATCAATCATCGAAGTAAGTTTGAGTGAGAATATTCGCGAGATGCGGCTCGGACCAACGTACGTGCGCGTGGATTCTAAGTGTTCTTCCCGACAACCCCCCGAAACCAGAAACTCCTCGGATACTTTATCAAACATTTTTTGGTCCTTCGAGCCGGATCGGTGGGTGCGGTAACGAACATATCTGTGTGCGGACTTAGAAATTCGAGTGTGTGCTTTCCACGTGCTAACGGCGAAAGTTCGAGAACGTTCCGTGTCGTGCTTTCTCTCTCGCTCTGACTTCCGTTGGGCTCGGTTGCTCGTGCGTGTTCGGCGACGCTCGGACGGACTCGGGCGCTCGGTAACGGATCTCTGCGACACATGCTCAGGCTCACCCTCTCAACGGTCATCTTGTGAGCCTCGTGCGCGCGATATGGACGGCTCATTGAACACTCTCTCCTCAGTGAATCGGATCGAACATCTCTGTGTGCGGACTAAGAGAACCACGTGTGTGCTTTTCAAGTGCTACCGGCGAAAGTTCGAGAACGATCCTCGGCGCGCTCTCTCTCTTGCTCTCAGACTTCCGTCGCGCTCGCCAGTTCGTGCGTGTTCGGCGATGTACGGACGGAATCGGTCGCTCGGTGAGTGATCGTCGTGGCTCGTAGTGCTCTCTCACTCTCTCTCTCTCCGACTTCCGTCGCTCTCGGTTGTTCGTGCGTGTTCGGCGACGCTCGGACGGATTCGGGAGCTCGGCAACGGATCTCCGCGACGCGTAGGGCGCTCTCTCTCGCTCCCGTAGCCACGCGGTGCTTTGACTCACCCTCTCTACGGCCATCTTGTGAGTCTCGTGCGCGGTATACGGACCTCTCTTTCTCACCCTCGGACACGCACGGCTCATCGGACACTCTCTCTTCAGTGAAGTTAATCAATTAGACATCACCTGACAAAACAAGCATAACTCATCATGTCCAATCTCGAAGCAAGATTCTCTCTGCAGCTGAATCGGTACACTTACATCAAATCGGTGGCTTTCGAGTGTAAGGAACCGACGTTCCCCACTTTCCAACTGCAAATGCTCAGGGTGAAACTCGACCTCATAGACAACAACTGGCAAAAGTTTGAAGCGACTCACAAGCGAATGGCGGAATCCAAGGCTGGACTCCTTCTGGATCACGATTACTTTCAAAAAAGATATACGATCAGTGTCTTTTATATTATGCTGACGCAAAAGCTATTGCTTACGCAGATTGAAGAAAAGGAACGGATTAATCGTCTTTCTGGCTCGCAATTAGCCAACCTCTCAATGGGCGGGCAGACATCAGCACGACGGCATCTTCCGGAGATCACTCTTCCACAATTCTCGGGTGACTTCTCAGCGTGGAGGCCATTCCACGACTTATTCTCATCGTTAGTTGGCAGGAATGCTGACATCTCCAACGTTGAGAAAATGCATTATCTCCGGACCAGCCTCATGGGCGAGGCGACTCAACTTATCTCCAACCTGCCAGTGTCGGAGGACTCATTCGCCTCCGCTTGGGACTTGCTTGTCAGTCGCTTTGAAAACAAGCGGCTTCTCATTTCGGCCCAGGTAGATAGATTATTCCGCACTAAGACCATCTCACAACGGTCCGCCAAGGAGCTCAACACCCTCCTCAACATCAAAACGGAAGCGCTCAATGCCTTGGAGTCTCTTGGAGCCCCTGTTCAACACTGGGATTATCTCTTGGTTCACCTCACTGTCCAATGGCTCGACCCAAGCACCCGAGAGACATGGGAAGTCAAGCTTGGCTCCACTACGGACCCCCCATCATACAAGGACATTCACACATTTCTCACCGGCCGCGCTCGAGCCATGAAAAGTATGGAATTCGGAACGTTGAGCGTCTCTCCAGCGGACAATTCAGCGTCCCCGGCATTACGACACAGCAGCAAACCATCGACGGCCACCGCTTATGTGGCCATCTCATCCCCCCCTTCGGGACTTCGGAAACCTCTGGATGTGCACTGTACTCTGGCCCTCATTACATTGTCTCTTGTCCTCGTTTCAGAGATATGTCTCCTCATCTGCGGCGCAACATCGTAATAGACCGTCGACTCTGCTTTAATTGCTTGGGCAGGCATAACGCACTCGCCTGTCAAAACTCCAAGAGGTGCAGAGAATGCGGCAACAAGCATCATACCATGATACACATGGATGGTCAACCGCCCCCACGTCGGTCAGCTACACAAGGCAAGGTAACCTTCGACCGCAGCCACACAGACGTCGGCGCCAGCCTGACCAACTGAGAGCACTACATCAGCGGCTTCATCATGATTCACGCACGCAGTCGTCGCTCCATCTCACTCGTCCGGCAGTCTTACTCGCTACTTGTTGCGCTATCATCCGATCACCTGGCGGCTCGCCTCACTCGGTCAGGATGCTCATCGATCCCGGATCTGAACTCACCTTTGCTTCCGGGCAACTTATCAAAATCCTCCAGGTACCTCGACGGCACGCCTCTGTCCCCATCATAGGTATTGGTGGATCTCAGTCGGAGCGAACTCGGGGTGTCGTCCCCCTAACACTTCACTCAGTTTACTTTTCGCAATCCATCAAGGTTACAGCTTACATCCTCAAGAATTTAACAACCTCACTTCCGTCTATAGCGACAGCAGAGCATAGTTGGCCTCACCTTCGCGGACTCCAGCTGGCGGATCCAGATTCCTCCTCGGAACCATAGATTTAATCCTCGGTGCCGACTCCTACGGACTGTTTATCCAGCCCGATATCATTAAAGGGTCGGAGGAGGAGCCCATCGCTCAACACACTATTTTTGGATGGATTGTTCTCGGTCCGACCTCTACACCATCGGCCACAGCTCATAGTTCTCATCATGTCGCGGTGGATCATGAGCTTCACGACCTGCTCACGAAGTTCTGGATTCAAGAAGAGATTCCCTCATTCTCCACAACTCAGCTCAACCCTGACGAAGAAGAGTGCGAAACTCATTTCACGGACACCCATTCTCGAGATAGTGCTGGGCGTTATGTCATACGGCTCCCCCTCAAGTTACAGACCAGCCATCTAGGGGAGTCGCGAGCAACTGCTCAACGTTGCCTGCAACGCATACTACGGCGCCTCTCAACGGATCCGACCTATCAGAATCTGTACTCATCATTTATTCGGGAGTACGAAGAGCTTCAGCACATGGTCAGGGTTCCTCCTTCCACTCCAAAACCATCACCAGTGTTCTACCTTCCTCACCATGGAGTCCTTCAGGATGACAGTATCACCACCAAGTGGTATTCAACAGGTCCAGCCTCACCAGTACGGGATCTTCCCTCAACGATATTCTGCACACGGGTGCGAACCTCCAACCAGACATCTCAGATATCTTACTCTGGGTGCGACGACACCGGTACATTTTTATCACGGATATCACCAAGATGTTCCGCCAAATTCAGGTTTATCCAGACGATTGGGATCTCCAACGGATCCTCTGGGTCGACGATCAACTCAACATCATCCCGTATCAACTCACGACGGTCACGTATGGCACCCGATCAGCCCCCTTCTTAGCTGTTCGCGTCCTCCTTCAACTTGTCGAAGACGAAGGTAAGAACTATCCCTTGGCGGTCCACCCTCTCCTCAAGGGGCGGTATGTGGACGACATCTGCGGTGGCGCTGACACTCTTCCGGAGCTGATCTCTATCGTTCACCAACTGGTAAACCTCTGCAAGGTGGGCGGCATTCCTCTGGCGAAGTGGCAGAGTAATCATCCGGAGTTATTCCAGCTATGGACGGCGCAGCAGTAGAGCCTCACTCGTTTGCTAACACGCAGGGTAAGATTTTGGAACTCACATGGCAGCCTCACTCAGATCAGTTCGTCTTCCAGAGCAAGGCCTCCAACCGGCCCGTCATCACCAAACGGACAATACTATCGGAAGTAGCGCAACTGTTTTATCCTTTGGGATTCTTATCTCCGGTAATCATCAGAGCGAAGACGCTCCTCCAGGAACTATGGCTGGAAAAGGTCGGCTGGGATGACTGTCTCTCGCCGCAACTTCGAGATCGGTGGACGCACTTCCGTTCAGAGCTGTCTGACCTGACTTCTATCACGATTCCTCGGTGGATGTCTCTCACGCCGTCAGCCACGGTCGAGCTTCATGGATTTTCGGATGCTTCGCAACTTGCCATGGCGGCTGTAGTTTACATCAAGGTCACCCCTCATACAACAGAGCCAATCATCACACTGGTGTGCGCCAAAACCAAGAACGCGTACCTCAGGGCCATTGGCGGTTTATTTCCGGCAAGGAGAATCCAGCAGACTGTGCTTCTCGTGATCTCTCTTCCGCGCAATTCTCTCGGCATCATCTTTGGTGGAACGGTCCCTCGTGGCTAGTACAGTCTCCTCAACATTGGCCAAGCACGATATCACAGCTAGATTCGGCGGCGACTCTTGAGGAGTGGCCCGGGCTTTTTCTCACCTCCTCAACAGTAAGGCAACACCACCTCTGGGAGTTCCTCTATCATTACTCATCACTCACACGGCTTCTTCGGATTACGGCTCACTGTCAACGGTGTTCTGCGATGAAAAGTATACCACAGTCCTCTCTGGCCACACCTCTCACACCTGCAGATCTGGAAGTTTCACGACTATATTGGATTCGGTCAGTTCAATCGGCGTACTTCTCATCGGAACTGACAATCATCGCAAGCGGAGCACACTTGTCAAAGTCTCATCCTCTCGCCAAGTTTACGGCCTTCATCGATCATTCGGGCATCCTCAGAATCGGAGGCCGACTCAGGCATTCTCAATTGGACCCTGAATGCAAGCACTCAGCCATCTTGCCACGGGATTCATGTCTGTTCCAACTCATTATATCGGATGCTCATCTAAGAACTCTTCACGGCGGAACTCAGGTAACCTTGACATATCTTCGCCAGGCTTACTGGATTGTTGGTGGCCGAGCTCCAGTAAGATCTCACATTTTCTGCTGCGTTCGGTGTGCTCGACAACGTGGCGTAAGGGCACAGCAACTCATGGGTCAACTGCCATCATCTCGCATTACGCCATCTCGTCCCTTCCTCAACACAGGGGTTGATTACGCCGGCCCCCTCACTCTCAAAACTTGGCGAGGACGAGGGGCTAAGTGTCACAAGGGATGGTTAGTCATCTTTGTTTGCTTCTCAACTTCGGCGGTTCATCTGGAGGCAGTGACGGACTACTCAAGAAGGATTCATCGCAGCGTATCGGCGGTTAACGGGACGGCGAGGTATCTGCCAAACTCTTTTTAGCGACTGTGGAACCAATTTTCTGGGGGCAGATACATCTCTTAAGCGGCTATTCAACTCGGGATCAAAGGAATTCTTGGAACTCACTCAGCTACTGACGGCACCACTTGGGTCTTCAATCCTCCAGCAGCCCCTTACTTCGGCAGTAAATGGGAGGCCGCTGTCAAATCGGTTAAACATCATCTGCGAAGAACTATAGGCGAGACTGCCCTAACCTATAAAGAACTTACGACTCTTCTAGTTCAAATCGAGGCAGTCCTCAACTCCAGGCCATTGTGTCCACTTTCAGACGACCCGGAAGACCTGGCACCCCTCACCCCCGGGCACTTCGTCATCGGGGCAGCGCCAACTACAATTCCAGAGCCATCTCTCTCCGCAGTGCCTCTCTAAAGGTTATCTCGGTGGCAGCTCATTCAGCAGCAATTCCAACATTTCTGGTCGCGTTGGTCAGCTGAATGTCTTCAACGTCAGCTTGCGATATCGAAATGGCACCATCCTTCCACGCAAATCAAGGTCGGCTCTCTTGTACTTCTCACGGATGAGAGATTCCCTCCATCAAAATGGCCTCTTGCTCGGGTCACACAGCTTCATCTAGGCTCGGACGGTCTCTGCAGAGTGGTCACCCTTAAGATGGCCACAACAGAACTCAAACGGCCTATCACCAAGTTGGCAGTGCTTCCGATGACACCAGATCAACCCTCACCCTCGGAGCAAACAGCAACGGATCCGGCCTTACCATCACCAATAGCATAATTCTTCAACGCTGTTGTAGAAGGCGGGCGGAATGTTCAGAAAATATCGCGACTTTTGCGCAATCTCCTCAACATCATCTCATTCACTCTGGTCCTTCTCTTTAGTGTTCTCTTTCTCTTCCTTTTCTCTCTTGTACTCGACCTCAACCCAATCCCGATGCCTGTCTTATCAATCTAATAAGCATCGCGCCATGCTATCAGCCAATCATAATCACGCTCTCAGGACCTTCTCCGCGCTCCTGCGTCGATATCGACCTTTCCGGTGATCCTCGATCATTCTGTGAGTACCGGTCTTTCGTAACGCACGTTGCTTTTAGAACAGTCTACAAAGCTCTCGGAATTCGGTTTTGCGATTCGGATCGGATCTAGTGATCAATCTCCCGGTGTTCTCAAGGATGTCGGTGACCACAAGGACTTTATCAATCGGAAATCGATCATCTAAATACGTTTGAGTGAGAATATTTGCGAAGTGCGGCTCGGACCAGAGTGAGTGCGCGTGGATTCTAACTGTTTTTCCCGACACCCCCCGAAACCAGAAACTCCTCGGGTACTTTATCAAACACATTTTTTTTTTAAATAATTGTTATAAATTTTCGAAATATATGTATATGTGACTTATATACTAAATTTTGCAATTACAGCGTCGACGGTTTAGAAAAGGCTACAAGCAACAAAATATTCAAGTTATGACAATAGAACTCTAAAATTATAAATGACAATTATGATATATATACATATATACATACATACATATATATATATATATATATATATATATAGGGTGTCCCATTTTAAAGGACCCACTTAAATATCTCAAAAACACTGTGTTAAATCGAAAAATGTTTCAAACAAAAGTTGTGTGATTTCAAGGGAGCCATAAGATGGTGACAATGATTTGACCTTGGAAAATCATTTAAAGGTCATGTAAATGTCAACTTTAAAATCTTAAATAGAAACCCCCATTTTTTATTTAGTATTCTTGTAGCTGACATCGAGAGCTTTCCAAAACACTATAATAAAGTATTTTTTTATTAAGTACTTTTTTAGTTATTTTATATTTTAATCTGACATATTTTGATATAAAAAATAAAATATTTTGTAAAATATTCAGTTTTCGATAATGTTCCTGTAATACTTCTATATACAGAATAATAAGACAAATTAATTAGTGCCAAAAAAACAAATAATTGTTTTAAAAAATACATTGTAAATAATTTTCTTAAAAACTATGTTTTTATACTAATTGATTTGTCTCATTATTCTGTACATAGAAGTATTACGGTAAGATTATCAAAAACTAAATATTTTACGAGATATTTAATTTTTTATATCAAAATATGTCAGATTAAAATATAAAATAACTCAAAAAGTACTTAATAAAAAAATACTTTATTATAATGTTTTGGAAAGCTATCGATGTCAGCTACAAGAATACTAAATAAAAAATGGGGGTTTCTATTTAAGATTTTAAAGTTTACCTTCACATGACCTTCAAATGACTTTCCAAGGTCAAATCATTATCACCATCTGATGGCCCTCTCGAAACCAAACAACTTTTGTCTAAATATTTTTCTCTTCCGGGCTTGGTTTTTGAGATATTTGCCTGAGGAGATTAAAACGGGACACCCTGTATATATATATATATATATATATATTTGAGATACATGCAGAGCAATATAATTTAATTAATGTATTTTTCAGGGATTTTAATATTCAATTGGAAAGAGAGAAGAATAAGAATAACAAATTACAAGAAAAAATATTGTAAGTTTTCAAATATGTATCAAATTAACGTATTAAATGAAAGTAAATATTTGAAAATAAATTATCATTTTTTTAGTTTGTCTTTTCTAGATTATGTTATCATCATTCATATTGTCATATATGTCTATATATATTATCATATTGTTATTATTTCTAGAAAACTGGAAAAATCAATGAAAACTGGAAACTGTCAGCATCTTTGCCGGTATGTTTTTATGATAAAATCCCTAATAAAGAATAATAATTATATAAAATTGCAACTTATTTAATTACATTATTGTGATTTTTTAAATTAATACTTTACTGTTACAGAATAATGTCAGATCACCGAACTCTATTAAGAAGCCACGAACCGATAATTATATAAAAAATCATTTTAAAAAACCAAGATAATATTAAATAAGGTAAACTGTTTTTTATTTGTATTTAATGTAATTATGTCTATTTTTATACATGACTATAGATCTAAATGCAATCAAAAAATGGGAATCAAAAAATCGGAAAAGCTATATCTGAAAGAAATCTGCATCTAGGAGATGGAGTGATAGACGAGGATGGCAACTGGGAACGGAGAACGCCGGAGGACGCTATAAAACCGGATACAGATAAATAGTGTTATAGCCCGAACAGGCTATACACGAATTATTAAATATATTATTCTAAATACATATGATTTTATATGATTGCTCAACGTGTAACGCGAATACAGATTACGTTACGAGCGTTGACCGAACAAAGCGCTGACAACGCGAGCCATGCGCTAAGCCCGAGCGACCGTGCAATCATTTCATTGCGAAAACGCGGAAATCAGGGCAAGCGGAAGAAGGACATTGCGAAAATGCAACGTAGAAGTCCTACTTAAAAGCGAAATAAAAAGGAATAAAGAAATTGCGAAAGTGCAAGCAAAGAAATCCTACTTAGAACTTCTTAGCTTGCATCCGGATATTGCCAAATCAAGCGACACGACACACAGCCTTGTCGCTAAACGACACCCTCCCGGGAAGCCAAGGAGAGTTAATAAAAAGGCCCACCGCTAACGAACGGCGGGCAGTCTTTACCATTAATATTACGCGGGCAGTCTTGATCATTAATTAATATTACGCGGGTAGTCACAATAACTACCAAACGGGCAATCTTTATTCCTTTACGCGAGCAATATCTCTAACAACCGCGAGTGTCAAAACGAGTATCAATAATTATTAAAATATTGAATAGCCACGCAGTCGGCAGAAATATATACGAAGAAGCGAGAGGCGAGTCTCGAGACCGAAACTCGACTCTAGACACGCGCACGTTAAGATATCCGTTATCGTGATACGCGACGCGAGCGAAAGTGCGGGAACATTGTAATCAAGTCACAAATAAAATAGATATTAATATATTTATTTAACTGAAAAGGTGTCATTTTAAACAAACAACAACAAGTGAAGTTCTCAGGCGGAGCCCGAATTCCCAAATTCCTTCCGGCAAACGATCCCAACTACCGTGCCTCTCCGGAGGCACAACAATAGGAATACTATGTTCTAAAGAAGTATTGCCTTCCCGGAAATAAGAAAGAAAATTTACAAGCAAAATCAGAAATAAAAATTGAATCAAATAACAAAAAAAAAAATAAAACTTTTGTATTGACATCGTATTTTCAAATTTATTCAAATGATAAAATAAAAGAATATTTTCGAGATGAATATAATTTAAATTATTATATGCGATACTCGACGAATTGATAACTAAAAAGTTGCGGTACAAAAAAAATGATAAAGGATGGATGATAGCCTTCTCAATACTCCCAGAAATAAATAATATCATACAAAAGATTTATAACATACAAAATTAGAATAAATACTTGCAAGAGAAAACTAAAGGAATAAAGAAACTTTCATACTGACATTTTATTTTAAATTTCATTCAAATAACAAAACAAAACAATATTTTCAAGAATAATATAATTTGTAGCAAGTTATGGTATGCGAGACTCAACAAATTGATAACCAAAAAGTTGCAGTACAAAAAAATTGATAAGGAATAGATACTGATGTAACGATGCATCCCTCCACCGGGAGGAGACCGGGACCGGCGAAGACCAGCCACCGCGCCTCCTTATGCCGACCGGCCCGGTACAACCGCCGCCAATCCGGGTCCAAGTGGAGCCCGGCATTATCTTCAACGTGCCCCACTTCACCGTGCACGTCGCACGGAAATACAAGGTCCGGTCACCGCAGGGGCACTGGATAATGCGATTCTCAAAGAACGGAAAACTCCGTTACCGTCGCCGCCTGAATTAAGAAACGCGAGCGAAAACACGCCGAACACCGCGTCACCGAAATCGTAATGCCTTTAATTTCAGGCATAGCGAACCGGGGGGGTGATGTAACGATGCATCCCTCCACCGTTACCCGGCCGTCGATCTGCTGGAAGTCCGCCGCCCGACAAACACCGGTCGGGCATAATGCGAAGGCGCCGAGCGCCCATTTTTAAAGCGTAAGAGACGCGCCGATTTAAACGCGCGATTACCCGGAACCGTCGCCGCACTCGGCTAACCATACCGATCGTTCCCGAAAATACCCGAGTCGCGCGCGCCGGTTCACCGTTAAACAATATGCCTTAAATATTTAGGCATATTACCCACGCGCACTCGCCGAAAAGCGGTATAAATAGAGCATGTTTTGACATCTCGAGACCAGATTTTCCGCAACCGCCAGAGTCTGTAAGACGCCTGGAAATCCGAAACAATCCTTAACACCGCTCAAAGAGAGAGAAAACGGGGAGTACCCAGCCTCCGCCGAGAGTTTGCGGCATCTCAAATAAATCCGACCACCTACGTGCAACGGCGATCGTCCAGTGGTAGGGAGTTCCCTGCCATTGACGGGTGTTCCTATCAGCCGTTGCACTCCTGAATTTCACAGGAAAGACCATCCCAGACGAAACTATAACGCGCTATCCACGCACCGACAGTAATTCCGCGACCGCCATTTACGCAATCGGACTCGCCATTAATACGGCGCGCTAAGTCCCGCTCAGGGGGAGGATCTATATCCTGCCGCGACACTGATCGACGTACACGAATCGATACAGGCGCGTCAAAGGACCGCCCACCGACCCGACCGAAATTACCGCCCGATAACTAGCGGCATCTGCCGAAATCAAGACCCGCGAACCGTAATCGATATTATATCGAACTGCCGAAATCGCGCTCCGCGTCGCGCATACATGCATTGTTTCAGATGCACCGCATCCGACACGATCGCACTGCTACCCGAATCCGCATCTTATACACACACGTTTGCATTCTTGTCAACCACACACTGCCATTCGCATTATATATATACTATCGATATTCTGCTAATTGATTATACATCTATATTATACATTCGCGCAGGCACTCACTCGCCTCTCGTCTCACACGCACACAACTACACACGCCCACACACATACACCGTTTATACACATACGCACACGCTGTACACACACATTTATACGCAATAAATTATATTCTACCTAACAACAAATTATCTTTTACTTTCGTTTGTCTCTCGATACACCTTTCACGAGCCCCGGATTCCGACCGAGTTATCCGCGACCGCCTCGCGAAAGCGGTTTATTACACTGTTACGTCCGGTGGGCTCCACGATTCTTTTCTTTCATAAAAACTCTTTCACTGATATAAAAAATTATGCTCTGGAACCTTTCTGCATACGACCTAAACAATAAAGAAGGAGATATCTAGCAGGTGAGACTAATCTTTCAGAACGAATTGTGGCGGTCTACGGCAACCACAAAATTACGACAGCGCGATATTGGCGAAATATTAGCGTTTCTCGCAAGCGCTCGCCCATCCGCGCGTAGTGCGGGAGACACCGCTAGTCGGCGCAAGGCACTCGGGCCAACATGGAAGTGGAAAGCAGTCCGGCGCGCATATAGCGTGTCCGCGCGTAGTTACGGGCGGCACTGCTAGGCAGCGCAGGGCGCTCGGGTCAACCTGGAAGAGGAAAGCCGCCCGACCAGAATATAGGTCAGACCCCCTGCGGTGAAAAACACGAAGAAAGTTCTTGGCGCCAATCGTCTACTTTCTAAGCGCAAGTCGCTTTAAAAACGTTGGTAAACGATACGGCGCCAGTCGCCGCACCACCATTTAAGACGCCACGAATTAAGAGCGCCAGCACGCTGCCCACATTGGCCGAGATCACCCTTCGGCGCAAGACTTGCCCCACGCCGTTGCACTTCATCTCGGCCAAACGGAGAAGAGTCGCCGCTCAGTCGCCTTCAGCCTCCGGCGCTCGGTCTCCAGATCCACCATGCGCTCAGCCGCTGATAGATCTGACCCACGGTGCCAGTCCACCATCTGCCAAGGACAAACCACTGGCTCCAGGAGACCCACTACCGAAGCGGAAGAAAACCAAGGCCTGGCGCTAGCCCGCCGAAATCAATTACCGGGCATTCCGGCTTGGGAATCAATAGGGACCAACCGATCATGCCAGATATTGGACGATCACGGAGTACCACGCCTCCGATCCCGTGGTTCCCTGCACCGCTTATATCGCTCCTACGAAGGACACCCGTAAAATTGAGCATCGCCATGCAGACGAGCCCTCACAAAACCGGCATCGACGCAGCGACACAAACGAAGAGACGAGGAGGAAGGGCACGCAAGGTGCTATTAAATAACAAATATCAAATGTGCAATCGAAATTACGATAAGGAGAATCATTATTGTAAGAAGTAAATGAAGAAATAAATAAATTATATTTTAAACAACACATTCATTTCTCTACCTACAACTTTGGGTTAAGAACTGCGAACTAGCATATAAACTACGCGTATAATCGCACAGCGACTCATACGAATAAAATTTCTGATTGCCTAATAGAGAGGATACGTGGGGAGATGCTAAGATTCGAGAATACTTAAAATCTTCGCTCCGAAAATTTATTCTGTTTTCGTTCTTCAACCGACTCATTACTTAGCTATTAGTCAGCTCTGAGATCAGATATTCGGTTTCCCGTGACTTTGAATTATGTAGAGAGCGAGTTTAGATAAAAGTGAAAGACTTAGTGATATTTCACTGAAATCGCGGCTGGAAACAAGTGTAGAATTTTTCAAAATTTTAAATAAAGTCAAATACGATTACGAAATTTTGGATTTAAAATTTTTTCGATGTTTGGATCCACATACTTATGTGAATCTTCATTTTCAAAGATGAAACATATAAAATCTGGGGCGCGATCGTTAAGCGATGCATCATTATCCTCGCTGATGCGAGTAAATTCGTCAAAAACTGACATTGATGTTTCATTCCTTAAAGCAACAAAATGCAAATAGAGTTTGCAACTTTAGTGGAATAGGCCTACTGGGGAAACCACTCTAAAAAAACGCATCAACAATAGTACCTCAAGGGTGATGCGGAAACCTATTGGCGTTAAATACAAAAATATACAACTGACTTGCTTTATATTACAATATAGTTATACTAAATAAAAATATAAATTTTATATATATATGTCTTATTATGTAATAAATTTATATACAGACCCTAGTATTATATATATATATATATATATATATATATATACCGGGTGTTAAATTTCAAACGTAACAGGTGGAATATCTCGTAAACAATGCATTTTAGAAAAAAATGTTTCCTACCAAAGTTGTAGGGTTTCGAGGGGGACATAACATAGTAATATTCATATGACCTTGGGCGGCGTCTCCAAGATCAAGTGGAGGTAAGAATAAATTTTTTAAATGGAAACCTATATTTTTTATTATAACATCTTTTTCTACTAATTAACTTGAACAACTTTTATCTGAAGCATTTTTTTATTTACCTAATATTTTTTAAGATATTCAAGAAAAACTTGGTAATTCTTCAGCTTACGATATTGAAGATCAAATAATGGAACAAAAGGACTCAAAAAATAAAAAAGAAAATAATTAATGAAGCAAATAAGAAATAAACTTTATTCATAAATCTTCACATTTAAAAATAAAAGAATTTTTACAAAAAGAATTTTTAGAAAGAGTATCGAAGTCAACCAAATTCTTTTTTTTTTTTTTTTAAATTCCATTAATCTAAGTGTTCAAAATGTTGTCCTCTTACATCTATGCAAGCTTGTAATTTTCGTTGGAAACCATTATGCACACTTTGTAATTCGTCTCTTGAAATTCTTCCGCACGCTTCGCGTATTCGTTCTATCATATTTTCTCTTGTAGTTGGAGGATTAACATAAACAATTTCCCGGATTCTACCCCACAAATAATAATCTAGGCAAGTCAGATCAGGTGATCTGGGAGGCCAAGACACTGGACCTCCCCGACCTATCCATCGGTCAGGAAAAATAACATTCATGTGTTGTCTGACGATTACACTAAAGTGGCAAGGTGCTCCGTCAAGTTGCATCCACATGTTCTGTCGAAGGTTTAGAGGCAAATCTTCCAGAAGAGGAGGTAGTTCCTCAACCAGAAAGTTCAAAAAAATTCGTCCGTTAACGATATTATCGAAGAAAAATGGGCCGATAATTGTGTCACCAATAATGGCACACCACACATTCAACGACCATACATGTTGATGATCAATTTGTCTTAACCATCTAGGATTTTGGTCGCTCCAATAATGAAGATTATGACGATTCACATGGCCACTGTTATGAAATGTAGCTTCATCGCTCCACAATATTTTAGAAAAGAACATTTCATCTTCTTCATAGCGCTGTAAGGCCCATCGGCAAAATTCTAATCTTCTATTATAATCTTCCTGCGTTAATGCTTGGTGTAAGTGGATATGATATGGATGTTGGTGTTGACGACACAAAATATTCCAAACATTTACGTTGGATGTTCCAAGTTCCCGTGACAATTGTCGTGTACTGTAATGAGGAGAAAAAGTCATAAAATCTCGCATTCGAAATCAAGCGCGTCGATTTCTTTGTTTATAACTAATACAACAAATTGTGTTTTTTTTTTGTAAAGAACAGTATGTTATTACAAAATGTCCTCGTTTTTTTAAATAACCTGTTAAAGAAAAAGTCTCAATTCTTCGTTTAGGTCATAATGTAAAGATTTGCTCTTCTACTTGTCGATCGTGTTAATCCAAGCATTCACACGCGATACTGCTTGGAGACACTTCGACAAGAATGCTCTTGTCTATGAACTTGATAAGACTGCTAGTACGCATCTGATTTACTATTCGATGTGCCTTGCCTTGCTTGATGAGCCTTACCTTGATTGATATATTTTGCTTTGTTTAATAAAAGTTCGATCATGTTACAACACTGGCGAAACTTGCACCGGAAGGATTACGAGGCACGTATCGTGCAAGGTAAGTCGCTATTTAGTCAAATTTTCACGGTCCCTTGAGTTGTTTGTTTTATATTTGCATTGTATCGCTTCGAAAGAGAAATGATTAACATCCTCTTTTTCACTCTTTATTGTTACATTTTATTATAATATTTTATGTAGATTAGAGATTATAGAAAGAGAATTAATTAACACACTCTCCTTTTCATTCTTTATTGTTACATTTTATTATAATATTTTCTGTAAATTAGAGATTATATGAGGAGAATTGATTAACACCCTCCCTTTCACTCTATATTTTTACATTTTATTTAATATTTTATATTTTAATATTTCATGTAATTTAGAGATTATATTATTTATTTGCATTTTTTTATGTATTTTATATATTTCGAAAAAAGAAAGAAGAAATATATACAAGATGTCCGGTAAAGATTGTGCCAACGTTCGTGAGCGGGTAGAGCACAGTAAACTGAATAGAAAAATCCTATAACATTTTTTTCTATAACGCTTAATAAAGGAGTTATTATTCAGTAAAATCTGGTCAATTAGCGCCGACTTTTAGCCGGTCGCACGTCAGTGAGCCATCCACTTGGTAGCGTGCGCCGCCGTAGCGACGGAGCGTTCACGCACATTATCAAGCGCGCGGCTAAAGGTCGGCTCTGATTGCCAAACTTTACTCAATAATAACTCATTTATTAAGCGTTATAGAAAAAAATGTTACAGGACTTTCCTGTTCAATTTATTGTGCTCTAGCCGCTCATAAACGTTGGCACAATCTTTACTGGATAACCTGTATATATGCATCATGATAAATATTATAAGGCAATAAAAAGTTTTTTAATTAAAATTCATGTGTAACAAAAGTTCAAAAAATAGTAAAGTTTCTTATAAAAAATTTTTCCCTAGAAAATAATAAACGCTTTATATAATGAAAATATTTCCAAACTTTTCAAACGTAAAAAATTACTGTTAAAAAATTAATGATCCAAAAACAAATATGAGATCAATATTAGGAAATCTGACACTCTAAATGAGCATTTCCTGCCCTTAGATTGGTAGTTAATACCGGCTCAACCGAACTCTACGCCTAACACCTCGCAAGTGGAACCAGAGGAAGCTGAACCTCCTAGTAATGAAGTTGAACCTCCTAAACCTCTTAGTAATGAAGTTGAACCTTCTAAACCTCCTAGTAATGAAGTGACACAGGTTTCTGGGCCGATTGTTCGCCGTTCTATCACGTCAGTTACAGCCCGACTACAAAACTAGGAAAGACTTGTTAAAGGAACTCGTCAATATCGGCAAAAGCATTTTTAAGCGAAAGAGGAATGTTGGGATATCGATGTATCGATGACATGTCAATGACATGTCCGCGATTGCGCATGTCCCGATGCTGAACAACGGAAAAAGAAAAGGAGAATCTGGAAGAGTAATAAACAATTTGACGTGACTGTGCTTTTTCGTGTCTGTTTAAATAAATTGTATTCTCGGACATTAACTGGAATTACTAATAAATACAACCAAATACCACAACACAAATGCTTACTTTTCTGTTGCTTTTCAGCTGACGGCCAACAAATTGCAGAACAAAATAGAATTTAGCTGATCCATAATCAGAAACCACAGCAAGAAGTTAATCAAAAATGGGATGCGTCATATATATTACGCGTTGAGGATTGCGCTAGTAAAATATATAGAAATATTAACAATATATTTGTCAAGTGGTCTATATTAACATTGGATTCTTCTTATGTATTATAGAGACTAGCACGAGCTTGCGTGTGAATTAGAAGCGTAAGTGAGAGGACCGTTTTGGCGAGAGCAAATTCGAGAGCGTTGCTGCGTGAACGAGCTGAGAGGATTCCGGCGATCGACGGAAGGACCGGACGAAAGGATCCGACGATCTACCCTGTGACAGCCTCGGAAAAACAACCAAGAATTTGGTGGTTATCCTCCGCGAAATAGCCACGCGCGATCATGCTCGGGATTATATCGTTCTGTCGTCATTGCCGTGAATTCGTACTTTGGTGTAAAGGCTAAGCCCGATGCTTTGATGTAGATTTTTCGCGTCATGGCCACGTCGTCAAGCGATTTGAGTCCCGGAGCCTCGAGAGTATCGGTTTCCGCAGATCGAGACATTACCTCGCGTTTTAATAAAACGTGTGTCGTCTCTCTGGAGATTCGGATTTCGTATATTGTGTTTGGTTCTCGCACGTTTAACCTTTAAGTCTCATTCGTGTTGTATGTCGGTCGTCCGAGTGTGTGTGTCGGTTGCGTAAGGAACGTCCTTTTGTATGTCGTTTACGAATCTTCGCGTCTAAACTTTGCGTGCACGTCTGGTGCGAATTTCCTTCGCGATTATTGTACGAGTTGCGCGAGAGTGTGAGTCGCGTAAATTTGAGGTGTTATGTCGGTTGTGCAGAATCGCATTTGAAATTGTGAGCGCGTTTTGTGAAAGTCTCCTCGCGATTCTTGCATGGATAGCGTGTGTATATGCAAAGTGTTCGGTATTGCGTGTTACGTTTGTTCATATTCAAAGCATGTCCGCGTTGCGTTAATTGCTTGTTAATTCTAAGTTGCGTGTTAGTTTTTAAGTCATAATAGCGGGCGATACGGTCGCCTTCGGAGATTGGATATCGAGAATCGAATAGGTTCTCACTCGAATTATATTCAGTAACTAATTATTTGTCAACTCCGCGTTGCGAGGCGTAGTTAACGCCGAGAGAGAGTTATGGTCGATTTATCGGGTCGATCTCGGCGTATATCTCGTCACGGTACGCGCTGACCTTCTAACATCCCGTTTCCACCTGGCGCGTTAATCTCTGTCTCCGTTTTCCCGTTTTTGTCAACGACTATTCCGCATCTCCCCTTTGGCGAATTAGCTCCGATTCACCGATGCAACGTACATCCGCGTGACGGAGAAATCGACACGGCAAACGCGTCTATCGTTCGGCCGCGAGACGAATGTAAAAGTCGTCGCAAAAATTTGGCTTGGATCTAATAGTTTTTATGTAGACATATACCAATATCTAATGTGTGTGTGTGTGTGTGTGTGTGTGTATCACTTTATAAAGAAAAATTAAAAAAAAAATAAATAAAAAAGTTATTTAAAAAATTATTAAAAAAATTATAAGAAAAATTATAAAAAAATAAGAAAAATTATAAAATAAAAAGATTTCAATGTGTTATTTTGAACATAAACGAAATTACTGTTATTACAAACAATTATAAACAAAATACTATAATTTTCTGTATTGAAAACTTAATTTATTAAAAATGGGGTGCCAAGTTCACATAGATATAAATATTTCTACTTGTTCTTACAGATTAAAAGAGATTTTGATAGAAAATTTCCTGACTGTAAAGAACAATTAATGAAATCTTAGAACATAAATTTCAACAAATTTTTCAATTATTTTGAAAAAAGTCTATCTATAGGCGATAGCATTTATGAAACTTTAATGAATGCACAGTCTCTGAAATTGGGCTAATATTCCTGTATTACAAACTTTATCTTAATTTATAATATGCAAATAATATGAACAATATTCTATTAAAACATTATATCTATTAATTTCTTTGTAGATTAGAAAACGGCTCTTGAAATATGGCTTTTAGCAAGTTTTGTAGTCCCTAAGTTAAATAAAATTACTTTTAAAATTGGAATCAAGAAAAAATGTGGAAACCTACAATCTCGGAAAGTCAGGAAGGAATTCTAGTACACTGCAAAGTAAGTTTATTTCTATTCTATTCGTTTCTGAAGATCCAAAATAAAAAAAAAACCGGTTTTTCACGATTTGTAATTTACTTTAGGTATCTGGAGATTTTGAAAAAATATGTCAGGACAAACAAAATAAAATGCCTCAAATGAACCTTACGATGCAACCTTTTATAATCGTCGTTGGACCAGAAATAACTGCAATCAAAAATGTATACATCCGACTCGATACAACATTGTATTTTATGCCGACGGTATTAAAAGCATTGGATGTACTTTTCAAGATTTGTGCAACATTTAATGCATGTTATCCCAAAGAATGTGAAAACATATAGTACTTAACCCAATGGGGAATTTATGAGATTCATACGATTTGGGATGAGAATATTCCTTTTCTGTGTAGTGCATTAAATAAAATAAAAAGAAATTAGTGTTCTTCATTGTATATATATCTGAAAATTTGTATATATATTATTGTATATATTATTGTATATATATTATATATTTTTTCATATATATTTGAAACTTTTTTTCTCATTACTATTTAGTTTTATTTAGCTTATTATTAGCTTATTATTTGGTTCTTGCAATATAAAAAACAATTAGTTTTCCTAATACTAACATCGCATTAAAAATCGCTCTAGCAAAATAAATGGTCGAATTTGTTTTAAAAAGATTTCGGAGATAATCGAGCATATATAAAACATTTGAAATCATATCATCTATTTGAGATGACATATAAATGCACTCATTCTAAATGTTATCGAATATTTCCTTCTTTTCTTTTCATTACAAAAGCATTTAGGCTCATGTTCATTCCAAATACATCAATTACAAGACACAAATGATAGGAAATCGCAAGATGATTCGTCATTACAGATGTCTATAGTATTTAAAAGGGAAAACATATCAGAAAGTAATTCATGTAATAATACAAATAATTTTGAAATTGAATAAAATATTGCATCTAACGATATTGAAAATTGTGTGCTAAAATTTGTCGCTCAATTATATTAGAAACCCACTTCCTGATCGATAGTTCAAAAAATTATAGAAGAATTTCAAGATACAATTCAGAATGTTTCTAAACATTTTCTTCAAAAATTAAAATCGCAGTTACCCTCTGATTTACATAATTTTGATAATTGTTTTAAGATATCCATATTGGAAAATATTAACAGCGAGTATAAAAGATTCCAATATCTCCGAAAATCTAAATATTTTATCTCTCCACAATCATTCTTTATTGGAGAATTGTATAGTAATAAAAGAAAAGAGCAAAACACAGTTCTCACTGTTCAGAAATGTGAAGGTAAAATCATACCTCTGTGTGAAACATTAAAATCTCTTTTAGAATTACCAGGTTTCTACGAAAAATTATTTTCTATTCTTAAAACAAATGTTGCTGCAAAATACATTGATAAGACGTATATAAGTATTTGCGATGGTACTATATGGAAATCTATTACAGAGCATTATCCAAATAAAACAGTTATACCGTTGTTTTTATATTACGATGATTTTGAAACGAATAATGTTGGATTTCCCGCTCTCATTGCACCTGCGCTTAGCCCTATCACGCGAGGCTACCATATATTGTTCTCAAGTTAGCAGCAATGCAAGTTTTAATGTTGGTAACCCTGAAGGTGCCGGCCCCCGGCCATTTTTCTCTCTCTCAATAAAGTGATCTCACAGTCGAAACCACGTGCGCTACAATCTTTTATTCCTCACCTTCCGGAAATACGGCACAAGTCGTAACAAATAATCCTTTAGGATCTGCAGCAAGGATTTATAAAGTAGGAGTACTTTATCGCAATTTTGCCTTCGCAATATGCTTCGTTATTAGAGAATATTTTTTTAATACAACTGATAAATTCATCAGATCAAATATATTTTAGGAACGAAAAATGCTTTCGGCCTATAATAGAGGAATTGAAATATTTAAGTAATAAAGGAATTGTTATTCGTGATGCAAACGGTTCTGAACATATTGTTTATTTCGTCATAATAACACTTTTAGGTGATAATTTAGGACTTAACGGCCTTCCAGGTTTCAATGAGTTTTTCCAGTGATTATTTTTGTAGAATTTGTCGTGCTGTAAAAACAAATACGTGTTCTACAATTTCCAAAGACAAAAGTTTATTACGTACCCCTCAAAATTATTGCGAAAATGTTGCAGAATTGGCATACGGCATAAAAGAGGAATGTATATTCAACGAAATTTCTTATTTTGATTATTCGATAAATATAACTTGCGATATAATGCATGATCTTTTCGAAGATGTTTGCAGATATGATCTTGCGAAAATAATTTAGTATTTTCTAGCAGAGAAGTTTTTCACAATAGAATATCTAAATGAAAGAATTAAATACTTTAATCATCAATCAAATTTTGATAGAGGAAACAAAATGCCATTGATAAAAATTGATTACGTGAAAAAAAGATGTGTAATAATAATAGTAGCAGAAATGTTTGCAATGATTTGTTACTTAACTTTTATTATAGGAGATCTAGTTCCTTATGACGATGAAGTTTAGAATTTCTATCTCATGCTTTGTAAAATTATTAATATTGTAACAGGTAGAATTATATCAGATGCTCAAGTAAACTTCTTTAGATCATTAATAATTTCCCATTATGAAATGTATATACAATTATTCAATAATTACCTAAAACCTAAATTTCACTTTATGGTACATTATCCAGAAATTATTCGAAAAATGGGACCTCTTAAAAATTTATCTTCCATTGGATATGAGAGGTTTCATAAAATTTCGAAGACTTATGCGTTTATCGCAACGTCAAAAAGAAATATAACATTGACATTAGCGCTCAAGGTACAATTGCGTTCTTGTTATAGCTTTCTTAGTAAAAAAGGACTTGACGACATAATTAAAATAAGTTCAGAAATAAGATTATTATCAAGTGATTCGGATGCGCACTTAATAGCACTCATTCGTAGAAAGACACTCACGACAACTTGTCCCAAATCAATTTTTATAAATGTATCCCAAATAGATGATAACATTTAATGGAAGTTGCATGGGTTCGATATAACAGCGTTATATTTAAATCTAAATATGTGATAATTTCTAATGCCGATGATAATAATTTGTCATTTGGCATAATAAAACGTATTATTTTAAAGAACAGAAAATTTTTTTATGTTATATATAAAAAGTGTACTACTTTAGGTTTAGATACTTATTTTAAAGCTTACGAAATCGAACTACCACACGAAAATAGTTCATATGAAATTTACATAGTTGATGTTTCGAGAATATAATGTGAAAACATGCAATTTCCATATTTCAGGCAAAGATCGATATTTTATTTCAATGTTCAATGTTTAAGAAATATTATAAAATTATTGTAATAAAATTTGTTCTAAAATATAAAAATATTGTAATAAAACTTGTTATAAATTATAAAAATATTGTAATAAATCTTTTTCAATACTTCAATAATATTGACTTGTCTTATTTCATATTTTACCATCTTAAAAATATTTTTTATTTTATATATCTATATTAATATTATTATATCTATAATATATATATACATATATATATATATATATATATATATATATATAACATATATAATATAATTTATCTATAATAATATTAATGAATCTATAATAAACTTCGATTCAAATTTTGGTAAAAGAAAAATCGTCTTAGAATTGTATCAGGAATACGTCATTTTACGGACGGAAGATTGTTCTGAAACACCCTGTATATAAAATTCTGAAACTTTTTTCAGCAAAAGATCAAATGAATTTTGAGTGGAAAAATTATGTGCACCTCGTGTTACGGAATTATTAACTAATATTCCAGATAGCGAGGGTACTAAACAGTTTCTTATTTTAATTCAACATATACTCAATTTTTTTTTAAATAAAAAGTTAAAAATAGAAGAACGCATATATTCTATGTGGCATGCAACATCTTTTTTAAAATTATAGAGAAGATAGTTCGAGGAACTAATCATACCTTGATTACGTAGCAGTTAGCCATGTGAAAAAATTTTCAGACGAATAAGGTCCATAACATCTACTTTCTCAATAGTAGTTAATTTTAATTTATTGAGCATTTTGAGACGTTTAAATCGACTGCAAATTTTAAACGAAATAAGTAGTGACTTAAGTAAGTTTAATTTATACTGTCAATTTTAATTAAATCGCATAAATGTTTATCAAAGTTTAATTCACTTTAGTAATGGATCTTCTTATTTTAAGGAAGTACATTTCAATTTCTACAAGAAGAAAATAATCAATTAGGAATTTCTTCTGATACTTAAATTTTAAAATCTTATGAAACTCCATCTATAGAAAAAATTTTACATATTTTGGACACCGCTAAAAATGCATTGAATATCGCAATAAAATTAAAAATGGATATGACTGAAGAAAAAATAAAGGAAAGTTTTGAAATCATTAATATTCGACATTTAACTGAAGAGGAAAGTGAAGAAAAAGAGGAAAATGACAATGACATTATAAAACAACAAAATAATGAAGAAGCTGCTAATGAAGATTTTGAAGAAGATTTAGAAAATCTGCAAAATGATATTTTAATATTTAAAACTCAAACAAAATTAAATTTAAGAGATTATACGGCTAACTGCACAGAAAATAATAAAAGTTTATTTTTAGATGAAAATATTAATTTAAAAAATGTTAGGAAATCTTTACTTTGTTGGCCGTATCAAAATAAAAATAGGTTGTTTAGTGACAGATTATATCAAGTTCGTGGTATGAAACTTGCAAGTACAAATAAATCAAATGAAGAATTGAAAATAGAATGTGAAAAATATTACTGTGTTTATCATGATACAGGATGGTACATAGGAAGGGTATTACGCGTAGAACAAAATACATGTAAAATTAAATTTTTATGTGCCAATTTAGATGAACTTAAACGGCTAAAGAAAGATGATATTCAAGAAGTCGATAAGAAATTTATAATATACAGACCAATATCTTTAAATGGTATAAATCCTTTTATAATTAACAAAGATGTACGTACAGAAATCCCCAAAAAGTTCAAAAAATTAAAGAATGATTAGTTATTATTTTATTTTATTCATTATATTTTTATGAAAATTTTAAATTTTAGTTTTAATATAATAGTAATGTACCAAATTTTTATTTTCACGTATTATATTATTTATTACATTATCTGTTATGTAAAATAAAAAGAATAATAGATTTATTTTGTTACTTTACCTGATCTCATTGATATACTTTTTTACCAAACTATGTATAGTGTATAAATAAAGAAAATAAATATAATTTTTGAAAACACGTTTTAAAAAAATATACCGAAATACTAGCAATATAAGAAAAAAAAAATAATACAATAGAAATACTTTTTAATACTGCGGCAGTACTGGCAATACTAGCAATAAAATAAAAATACTAAGAATAAATCATTATATCATAACATAATACAAATGAATTAAAACCGTCTTGACATAAAATTAATTCAAAACACACAGAGAAAGATACAGCCTACGTGGAATTACTTTTATGTCAAAACATAATTTTAATTTATTTTTATTATGCCATAAGATAATATTAATGTACTTTTGTTATATTGTAATATAATTGCAAGAATATAAATTGTAAGCCATCATAATAATTCAGTGAATTAAAATTATATCTATGACATAATAAAAATTCACGAATTAAAATTATATATGTACATAATAAAAATTTGGGAATTAAAATTATGCACATAATTTTAATTTCCAAGAAATTTTCCATAACAAAATAAATCCAAGATTAATATTTTGTCTAGACATAATTCAAATTCTGCATTTTCAATTATAGCTTAATAATAATTCGATAAATAAGTATGTCTAGATATAATACTAATTTCTTATCTTTGAGTATCAATTTAATTTGGTAGAATTTTTTTGATGGTATTAAATAGCAAAACAGCGTGCCATATCCGTTCCCGTCCGTGGGTGGTAACGAACTCCGTCAATGACCTAAGTCACAACTAATTTCCGCGATACTTTGTTTATTAATTTTGTTTTTCTTTCATTCGCGATAAAATTCTCGCAAAATATCTTTTATCATATACACTTATGTTATTTTACAATATATCGCTCTAACTAATGTAAAGTCAAATTATCAATCCATATGAATCGGATTATAAAAAATTAAAATTTAATGTATATATATAAAAGTAAATTATTAATGATTATATAATCATTTAAAAAATTTATAATCATACACGCAATTAATGATCATTAGTATGTATATCAAATAAATTAGTTTAAATCTATGTATTATAAAAGTATTATAAAATATTTTCTATTTATTTTAAAGTGAAATATTAATCTAATCTAATAATCTAATAATCCATTCATCTATTTTGTGGTAACGGAAGTAACTACAGTCTACAGTCTACAGTCTACAGTCTATTTAAAATTCAAAATCTACCATCAACTCACTACAAAACCGTTACCTCGTAATAAAATATAATTCACTCACCATCCGATGCGCAGTAGCGGAGTTGACTGCATTGAGATCTATATTTACTTCGTAGATCTATACCAAACAAATACAATACATAATCAATAATCGAAATTATAGCGACACTCGCAATAATTATATAATTGTTGTAAAATTATTATTGTACTCTTTGATTTTACATACCAAGCGTACGATAATAAACAGAAATATATTTAAATAATTTTATAAATTTTGAGATTCAGAACAATTAATTAATAAATAATAAATTCTCACCTTTGCGTTGCTCCGCCGGCGCCCGATGATTCTCCCAGATCTTCTCTTCCTCTCAGTTTGTCTAGATCGTTAGCTCTATATGCATATTGTATCCTCGATTAACCGATTTATCGAATAAACTGCAAACAAATACTATTGATATTCTCGCATAAAAGATATTTTTTATAATATTTTGTATACATATTTGGTAATTTTCGATAAAACATTATTTATAAATCCAACACAAGTTAACCTCAAAAGTGTTAATCGGATATTTTAAACTTCTGGTATTTTATCGTGAACTTATACTTGATTCTTATATTTGATACGAATGCCGTTATTCTTTCCTAAAATTCTTATTAATATATTATTGTAGCTACACATATTTGTTTATATTTATTGCAGATTTTCATTATGTTATAATGTTTCGCTGCAGGAAAGGGATAACATGTACTTATGTATAATTGACTGATTGTGAATCAAATTGTATTAATAGAATTTCATACAATTGCAAAAAAATTGTTAAAACTGTTATAGCCCGAACAGGCTATACATGAATTATTAAATATATTATTCTAAATACATATTATTTTATATGATTGCTCAACGTGTAACGCGAATACAGATCACGTTACGAGCGTTGACCGAACAAAGCGCTGAAAACGCGAGCCACGCGCTAAGCCCGAGCGACCGTGCAATCATTTCATTGCGAAAACGCGGAAATCAGGGCAAACGGAAGAAGGACATTGCGAAAATGCAACGTAGAAGTTCTACTTAAAGGCGAAATAAAAAGGAATAAAGAAATTGCGAAAGTGCAAGCAAAGAAGTCCTACTTAGAACTTCTTAGCTTGCATCCGGATATTGCCAAAATCAAGCGACAAGACACACAGCCTTGTCGCTAAACGACCCCCTCCCGGGAAGCCAAGGGGAGTTAATAAAAAGGCCCACCGCTAACGAACGGCGGGCAGTCTTTACCATTAATATTACGCGGGCAGTCTTGATCATTAATTAATATTACGCGGGTAGTCACAATAACTACCAAACGGGCAATCTTTATTCCTTTACGCGAGCAATATCTCTAACAACCGCGAGTGTCAAAACGAGTATCAATAATTATTATAATATTGAATAGCCACGCAGTCGGCAGAAATATATACGAAGAAGCGAGAGGCGAGTCTCGAGACCGAAACTCGATTCTAGACACGCGCACGTTAAGATATCCGTTATCGTGATACGCGACGCGAGCGAAAGTGCGGGAACATTGTAATCAAGTCACAAATAAAATAAATATTAATATATTTATTTAACTGAAAAGGTGTCAATCTTTAAACAAATAAAAACAGTGAAGTTCTCAGGTGGAGCCCGAATTCCCAAATTCCTTCCGGCAAACGATCCCAACTACCGTGCCTCTCCGGAGGCACAAAAAACGCAGAAGTGCAGCGCATATTGACAAAGTACCATATAGGACATAAAATAAAATCTAAAAGCACATAAAATAAAGAGTAAGTAAAACAATCAGCCAAATGCTTAAATTTCTTTTTGTTCGACATATCTCTTATACAATAGTTGCATGTTTCTTATAATTCAATGTATCTCTTGCTGTCTATGTCTCATAATTTACGATACATCATCATTGCAATACAAAACGTTTTTGCTACGTATGTGAAATGATTTTTGCTAGCTAGGCCTTTGAGATCACATTGAATCTAAATATTTACAGTCACATTTATGAATTGGTTTAAAAGTATATAAAAAATACAAATATATATTTGTATACCAATCTAGGAATGTGAACATACATATTTAGATTTAAAGTGATTCCAAAGGCCCCGTAACATACCATTTCATATATGTTCCCCTCTCGACCATTCTATATCTGTATTACACTAATGTGTAATACAATAATGTATCAAATAAAGACATCGATCTAACCGGTAACATCACATACAAACGCGCGCGCATGTGTGTGTGTGTGTGTGTGTGTGTGTGTGTGTGTGTGTGTGTGTGTGTGTGTGTGTGTGTGTGTGTGTGATTATAATTTAAATCGTGGTACTCAATTATTTTTAAATTTGTTCATATTTATTGCAGATTTTCGTTATGTTACAACGTTTTGCTGCAGGAAAGGGATAACTTGTACTTATGTATAATTGACTGATTGTGAGTCAAATTGTATCATTAGAATTTCATACAATTGCAAAAAAATTGTTAAAACGCAGAAGTGCAGCGCACATTGACGAAGTACCATAGAAGACATAAAATAAAGTTTAAAAGCACATAAAATAAAGAGTAAGTAAAACAATCAGCCAAATGCTTAAATTTCTTTTTGTTCGACATATCTCTTGTAGTTGCATGTGTCTTATAATTCAATGTACCTCTTGCTGTCTATGTCTCATAATCTATGATACATCAATACAAAACGCTTTTGCACGGATGTGAAATAATTTTTGCTAGCTAGGTCTTTGAGATCACATTGAATCTAAATATTGACAGTCACATTTATGAATTGGTTTAAAAGTATATAAAAAATACAAATATATATTTGTATACCAATCTAGGAATGTGAACATAAATATTTAGATTTAATGTGATTCCAAAGGGCTCGTAACATACCATTTCATATATGTTCCCCTCTCGATCATTCTATATCTATATTACACTAATGTGTAATACAATAATATATCAAAGACATATCGATCTAACCGGTAAGATAACATACAAACGCGCGTGACTCTCTATTTTCTTTAATTATTATTAATACATAAATTACAATAAAAATAAACATAAAAATTTTATAATAATTTACATTTAATCTAATTCCCTTAATTACTCTTAAAACTAAATTTTTTCTTGTAAATGTAATCCACTTTTTATCTATTTCATATATATTATTACCTTAATTAAAAAATGATTTATAAATTTATATAAATATTATATATAATTTAAAAATCATATAGATCTAAAAAAAAACCTATAAAAATATAAACTTGTACAATTTTTTAGATATATAAAATTTCCTAAAATAATCTCTAATAATAATATAAAAATTGTTAATAATTTAATATTAATTTTTAACAACATAAAATAATTATCAAAAAAAAATAATCATGTTAATATTGAACTTCTAATTAAACTTAATCTTATTAAAATAATTATAGAAAATTTTATTAACTTTTTTTCTTTATATTAATAAAACCTATACCTTCTATTATTTTCATCAAAATAAATATAATAAAATAATCGAAAAGAATATGAAACAGTCAAAGAAATTGATAAAACTATTATAAATAATAAAAATATATTAATATTTATTAAATAAATTGATTCTATAATTAAATCTTTAGAGTAAAATCCTGCTATAAATGGAAATCTTATCAAAACTAATCTTGAAATATAAAAACTTACTATAGTAAAAGAAATATATTTATTTATATTCCCACAAAATCGAATATCCTGATTATCATTTATTAAATGAATTATAATTCCAGCACATATAAATAACAATGATTTAAAGATTGCATGAGTTAACAAATGATAGAATGATAAATAATTTAATCCCAATCTTAAAATTATTATTATTAAACCCAATTGACTTAAAGTAGGCAATGCAATAATTTTTTTAAAATCATTCTCAGAATTTGCCATTAATCCAGATATAAATATAGTAAAAATTGATACACACAACAAAATTTTATCTATTATTTTATTAATCAAAATTTTATTAACTCGAATTATTAAATAAACACCTACTGTTACTAATGTTGAAGAATGAACCAAGGCAGATACTGGTGTGGGAGCTGCTATCGCCATAGATAATCAGACAGAAAAAGGAATCTGTGCTCTTTTAGTAATCGAGGTTAAAAAAAACATTAACTTATTAGACCTTTATATAAAATAAATATTCATCTCTCATAAATATATATTAATCTAATAGATATTAATAAACCAATATCTCCAATTCGATTACATAAAACAGTTACTAACCCAGAATTATAAGACATATATAATTTTAATAAAAAATTACTAAACTACATGAAATAAGACCTAGCCCACCCAAATAAAATCCTAATTAAATTTGAACTAATAATTATTATAATTATTGATAAAATAAACAAAATTACTAATTTAATAAATCGATCAATATAAATTTCTCTCCCTGTATAAATTATACTATATAACATAATTATTGAAGAGATTAATATAACTATCCTAATAAATAAACATGATAATCAAATAATAAATAAAATTCTATATTAATTGAATTAAAATTAAATAATAATCACTTCATTATAATTCCTAAATCTATATAATAATAATAAAGTCTTAAAAAAATAAATAAAATAAATATCATAAATATAACAAATGAATAAATGAATAAATTATTTATTTAAGATAAAAAAATTTCTTCAATTCCACAAATTAATGTTTTATAAATAAACTACTTAAACTTCTTAAAAATTAATATAATAAACATAAATTTAAAATTAATAAAACTAATGGTTTAATATGAATTAATAAAATTATATAATCTTTTAAATAAATATTTATAAATTTCTCCTCTATATAAACATTACCATGAAGAATATATGAATATAAATATAAAGAATAAGCACTTCTCTAAAAAAACAAATAATTATTAAGTAAACTATCATATATAAATCTCATCCAATTAAAATTCTAATTATATAAATCTCTCTAATAAAATTTAAAGAAAATCGAAAAGAAAAATTAGCTGAACATAAAAAAAATCATCAAATTCTTAATGAAGGCATTACATTTAATATCCCTTTATTAAAAAATATTAATCGCCTATGTGAACGTTCATAATATAAATTTACTATAAAAAATAATCCTGATGAACATAATCCATAAGAAATTATTAAAATATATGATCTAATAAATCCTATCTTTATTAACGTTAATATTGAACATATTAATATATTTATATGAACAACTGACGAATAAGCAATAAGTCGTTTTACATCAATCTGAATTAAACAAATTAATCTCACTAATAATCTTCTTATAACCCCTACTCTAATAATTAAATAATTAAATTTGTTTATACTCATTGCAGATTTTTGTTGTTACAGCGTTGCCGCAAGAAACGAATGATTTTGTACTGAACCGAATCATACTTAACAGTCAGGATTTCATACAGTAAAATGTTTTTATTTATATAATATAGCAAATTCAAATAAATTAAAGTATAGTAAAAGTTTTACGCATAAAAGCATATCGCAAAAGAAAAGGCAAATATTATTTCTAAGATCGAAAGAGAATTACGAAAAATGTAGTGAAAAATCTTATAATTTGGCAGTAAAATGCGATTCTGAAAAATCAGAATTAATGTCTGAGCCCAATAATTTTGCAGATGAAAAAAATTATCTTAATTATTCAAAAGTATCGCATGCAAATATAGAGAAAGAATCAGAATTAGCTGTTGACTCAGATGTAGAATCAGCTATTAACTCATAATAGATCAATCATCAATATTTATTTACTTCTGCTTTACGTAATGTTTTTGTCATACATAATATTACACATGTACAAGGTGATGCTATTTTACGTATTTTGAGATCACATCCTATCGTATTTACCACGTTTAACTAAAACTTTTCTGCAAACACCAAAAAATTCAAATTATAATATTATACCATTAGGTTCAGGTCAATACGTTCATATCGGTTTCGAAACAACTCTTCAAAATAGATTGATATGCATACCTGAAAATCAATTACCTACTAAAATAATTATAGATATAAGCACAGATGGTGCAATATTGAATGAATCTAGACAATTTTGGCCAATACAATATAGAATAAAAAATATAAATAGTAAACCTATTATAGCTGGAGTTTATATAGGAAAATTGAAACCATGTGATCCTCATAAATTTATGGAACGATTTGTTAATGATGTTCTACAAGTGATACAAAATGGTGGAGTATCTATTCATGATAGAAAAATTCCTTTACGCATTAGATGCTTTATTGCAGATGCACCAGCAAGAGCATTAATTTTAAATCATAGAGGTCACATGTCTTCAAATTCATGTTCTAAATGCAAAGTTGAAGGGTTTAGAGCATCTAATAGAATGGTATTTAATGAGTTTGATTCACCATTACGAACTGATTTTGAATATAAAATGTGTATAGATATAGAACATCATAATGGTGAAAGTCCATTATCTGTACTTCCAATGGGATTAGTTTCAAATGTTCCTTTTGAATACATGCATTTGGTTTTGCTTGGAGTGACTAAAAAATTGATTATTGCATAGCTTGAAGGGAAGTTTGCCGTGTCAAAATTGTCTGGTAGACAAATAAACATAATTTCAACAAGATTGATTTCTTCTAGCGTTTATTGTCCACGTGAATTTTCTCGTCGGTGTAGAGATATTGTAGAATATAAAACCTATAAGGCTACTGAATATATATATTTCGTACATTTTTAATATACACAGGATCTTCTGTATTATGTAACGTGGTGACACAGAATGTTTATATACATTTTTTATTGTTATCCTGTGGTATCCGCATTCTTATGTCCGATATTTAATCTGATGAAGATATCTTATTTGCAAAAAAAGCATTACGAAAATTTGTAATTCTTAGCGAAAATTTGTACGGAATAGAATTTATGTCATATAATTTGCACGGTTTATTTCATCTTGCCAACGATGTAAAACTTTTAGGGAAGTTAGATTCATTTTCCGCATTCGATTTTGAGAATTATATGCCAGAATTTCGGAATTTCGGAATCTTTCATTGCAACAGTTTGTTTGAAGATTACACGAGTTAAACTTATGTACTGTATCCTTAAAATCGAATAATTCTGACGGTATAGTACGTGCATATTATATTCATAAAAGTGGTCCTCTTTTACGTAATATCCCTTCGACATGTACTCAATTCAAATTATTAAAAGTAGGTCATATTACATATGGATGTAATGAACGTGACAATTGTTGTTTCTTAAAAAGTGGAATTATATGCATTATAGAAAACATTGTTCAAATCTCAACAAAATATTATTTTATTCTTAAAAGATTTAAGGAAGTTAACAATTTTTATAATTATGTAATTGAATCAAAATCAATGGGAGTGTTTGAGTGTTTTAATTTATCTGAACGATTTATTATTACTTTATCGGATGTATATACTAAATGTTTTAGAATTCCAAAATGGTCTGGAATTATTGGTGAAGAAGATACTATTATTCAAAATGTATGGGTAATAACTACAATGTTTCCAGACATATTAAACTGATATGCTATGATTTACTATTTTGTTTAAATTTGAATAATTAAATAGTGTATATAATATAATATAATAGTATATATAATTAAATAGTGACGTGTATATAACATATAACATTTATAATGTTAATAAATGTTATATAATATATATACATAACATTTTTTTTGATTATTAAAATTTATATAACATTAATATTCTTAACTAATATTTATCTAACTTAATATTCTTTATAATATTGAAAATAATTGTATTAAGTTTTTATTCTATTTAGTATAATATGTCTAACGTTAAAAATACAATTAATTGTATAAATAAGCATAAATATAAGATAAAAGAATCGAAAATGACTTCAAAAGGAAGACATATAATAAAACCTAAGAAATTGCTTACAACTTCATCTGATGAAAAACGGAAAACGAAAAAAAGAATTATAAAACGCATATGTACAGATATGTGTGAAGAACTGTACGATCTTCAGTCAAGTGCAGCACACCCCAATATCTTAAGAGATATTACTTTTCCAAACAACATGCATAAATCAAAAATACAACGTGTTACATCGGAAATATCACACGATGCAAATCACGTTTTATCTCGTAGCATCAGCATGGATACTAGTCTATCACCCAATAATCACAAACAATCAGTTACATATGATACCAGTCATGCATTGTCAAGAAATCTCACTGAAGATTTAAACATGTCATCCAATGATCACAATTTAAAGCTTCCAGTCAAATATGATAAAAGTCATTCATTATCAAGAATATTTACTGGGCAAGACTTGAGTATATCTTACAATAATGAGAATTCTAAATTATTAAGTAAAAATAATGAAACGGTTGAGCCATCTGGAAGTATCAATGGATTGCAGAAAAATATATATCATAATAATGATGGAACAAGGATTAAGACTTTACCAACTATGTTAGAAAATTCGTTTGTAACATCATCAAATAGAACGAAATCAACTAATAATATCTCAAACATCCCTGAAAAGGAGAATTGTCAATCCATATCTGATTCTGGTGTTAACGATAATGGAAATACTAAAAACAATAAGCACAATGAATACACATTTATTTCATTAGATGTTGAACAAATACCAATTGTCTTTCACAACGACTTACAGGAATCTGGTAATATTAGAGTTTTATTTGAATTGCAATTTTTATTAAAGTTTTATTTGGATTAGAGTTTTAATGAAAATCTTTTAACGTATAAATAAGGTCTACAAAATTAATCATGATTAACTATTTTGGAAAAGTTTATTAAAAAACGTATATATAATATATATCTATATGAAACTATTACTATAAACGTAGTTTATATAAAATTAATTTAAAATTATACATTACATTTTTTAAATTTATTTAATAAGTTATTTCTTCAAAAATGTGCAATAGCGAAAAAGCAAAAATAAAATGATTAATAACTTGATTTGTTTGTAGATTGTCGCAGAGCAAAATCATCTAATGACACGATCCAATGCGAAATTATTAAACTTCTGAGGTATGTAAATAATACTAATCTTTTAGTTTCCTTTTAATTTATAAATATTGATTAAAATCAAGTGACATATGCGGTAGCATTGTCAAATACAGACAGAGGCATAAATATTTTGATACATGTACAAGTTGTACTATTTTAACTGAATTTTAGTAATTATTAATTTGGCACACCGTTGAATTTAAAAAAAAAAATATATATATATATATATAATAATGAATATTATAAATATTATAAATATAATATATTATGAATATAACATTATATTTGTAATGTAATATTATGAATATAAAATATACAATAATAAACTTATACTAATAAAAAATGTCTATAAGAAATTTATAACATTCAGGTATCATAATACGTTATTTTTATTTTATTATATATGTACAATTATATATTTTCTATGTTATAGTCAAGTAGTTGAGCAAAATTCTATAATATTATCTGATATAAAAGTTTTAAAAGAACATCATACATTGACGATGCGAAACAATTTATATAAAAGAACAGATGGTTTTCCCTTGAAAACGGTAAAAGAATTTAAGGAACTAGAAACCGATACAGATCGTCTGCAAGAATTGGTATTTCATATGCATTTTTCCAACGACATATCTTATAATAGACTTCATGATGGACATAATAATGGATCAAGCATTCCATCTAACAAGTAAAGTCGGAATTAACAGTTATGAAGAAAGAGGGTGATGTCCGTTTAGACACGTTCGATTGGACAATAATCTTTGATTGGCCAATCATGCTGCTTACCTAAGCATCAGTCGATGTCAGTGGTTTTTGTCCAATTGCTCATGTCCAAAAATGCGCATCCCAGAAAGATAATTTTTTTTTAAGTCTTGCCATCTCATTCTATCTTATAATAGGAAGATGTCACTATATTCGCTGTTTCAATAGTCCTATTATAGGTAAGGCTACACAATTAAATGCTAAAATACAGATATCTCTGAATTGACATCTTATAAGATAAAACGAGATAGAGTTGTAAAGCAATTCTATAAAGCCTTCTAAAGGAATTATCTGTCACAGTAAACTGTCAACTTCCAGCTTTATATGCTGCTGTACTAAGGTATAGAAATGCTTGATCTATATATATTATTGATTTTTTGCAAAAAACAGATAATTATGAACTAATTATGAAAATTTGTTACAGCTAACATATCTTCAATTTGTTGGCGGCATAAAGTTGAGAGAAGCTCTCAGTCATTTCCAAAAAGAAACAATGACAGATGAACTAACATGTAAATTTACTTATTGGGGTCGAACAAAAGAATCGTTAGCATTTTACAATACACAGATTGCAAAAGTGTTTTTTTGTACGTATTTTCCGTTTTATGAAAGCATAATATACGCTACATATGTTAAAATATGAATATTTTGATTCTTTAAATATCAATAATGTGAAAATATTATTATATGTTTTAGATGCAGCTAAAAGATGTCCACATTTTAAAAGGCCCGAAACTAGGGCGGAATTTAAATTAGAAATAATGGAAGTTTTTCGTGCGGCAAAACAACGACAGTATTTGAGAAGTACCAAAGATAAAAGAACAGCAGAAACGGAAGAAATGTGTTCTGAAGACGCTGTTTCCAATGATCATTTTGATACTGATGGCATTTTTGAAACGGAAGATCCTGATGCGTCCGATGAAAGTGATTGATATATATATATATATATATATATATATATATATATATATATATATATATATATATATGTATATATGTCACACACACACACACACACACACTCATGTTTACATTTATGTGTAACGTTCAATATATAATAAGAACTTTACATTTAGTTTAAATATTTACATGCGTTATTACATTTTTAATCATAAATATTAATTTTTGTTTATGCGTTATTACATTTTTAACCATAAATATTAATTTTTGTTTATGCGACCTTCGTAAAGAGAAAATTAGTCTTCAAATGTATATCAATAGTATATATATATATATATATATATATATATATATATATATATATATATATATATATATATCAGAGATATATAGATCAGATCATATTCATCAGATATACATATATACAATATATAAAGACTGCGCGCTTCCATACGAGTCAATGAGTCAGCATCAGTAAGAGAGGAAGCAAATGGGTTATATGGTATGCTCTGTTACACAATCTTCAGTGTGACGAAGAGAACATC
Source organism: Polyergus mexicanus (assembly GCF_030449975.1). Taxonomy (NCBI): domain Eukaryota; kingdom Metazoa; phylum Arthropoda; class Insecta; order Hymenoptera; family Formicidae; genus Polyergus; species Polyergus mexicanus. The sequence goes on along the minus strand of NW_027223328.1, from coordinate 6,323,491 downwards.
TCTCTTGAACATCACCTCTCCCTCCTCTCTTGCTGATGCTGTCGCGCTGACTTGCGTACGGAAGCGCGCAGTCTATTATATGCTGTGTTCAATATAAATATATATTATCCAGTATATGTGCGTATATCATATATAATGTATGCATGTCGAATGTACATTTGTAATAAATATATTAGAATAAATTATTATAAATGTAACAACATTATAATAAATGTAACTTTTTGTCAATTATATTTATTGAATTTTATTTATTTTCTAATCCTAATCTAATCTTGATCTAATTCTAACCTAAATGTCCCAAAAATATTATCATTAATAAAAATATATTAATAAAAATTAATTAAATACATTAATAAAAATATATTAATAAAAATAAACTCATAGACCGCAATAAATACAAACATATATTGTTGTCATTTTCTAAACTTCATATAACGTACAATATGCAGTATCAGCTTGAACATCATTTATGTATTCATTGTGTCATTCTTATGTTAAATTTTATAGATATCATAACATGTTTGCGTTCTGAGCAGCATATGAGCCCGCATCTGTTTCTATTTTTGTCATCATGTTTGTAAGAAATATGAGTACAATATGAACTCAGAATGCATATATTTTGCTATCTAGGTAATTTTGTCAATTTTAAAGATATTTGGAATCCGCTTTCGCCATGTGTTTTAGAATCGTTTGTAGTTGTTTGTAGTGATTTTGCTTTTATTTGTAATTGAATAGTTTAAAAGTTACAACGTATTTGCGATAAACAAATAACGTAACTTTTAAAATATTCAACTACAAATGAATCCGTTTTCGCCATCCGTTTTAGAATCGTTTTTAGTTGTTTGTAATAATTTTGCTTTTGTTTGTAGTTTAAAAGTTACGACGTAATTGCAATAAATAAATAATGTTATTTTGTCAATTTTAAAGATATCTCAAATCCGCTTTTGCCATGTTTTAGAATCATCTATAATTGTTTGTAGTGATTTTGCTTTCGTTTGTAGTTGAATAGTTTAAATGTTATGTTATTTTTTTATCGCAAATACGTTGTAACTTTTAAACTATTCAACTACAAACGAAAGCAAAATCACTACAAACAACTACAAACGATTCTAAAACACATGGCGAAAGCGGATTTGAAATATCTTTAAAATTGACAAATTTACGTTATTTATTTATTGCAAATACGTCGTAACTTTTAAACTATTCAACTACAAACGAAAGCAAAATCACTACATACAACTACAAACGAGTCTAAAACACATGGCGAAAGTGGATTTGAGATATCTTAAAGTCGGGTGATAGCCATTTTTTTTAAATTTTTTATTTATTTATGGCTCGAACTACAAACGAAAATATTTTTACTGCAAACAACTACAAACGAAATACTGTCATTTTTTGTATTGAAAATTATTTATTTAATAAAAGTGGGGTGCCAACTTCACATACGTAGTTTTTTATGCGAATGTATTCCGAATGTTCTAAAACATTGAAAAATCATATTCTTAAAAAATGTCTGTATGTATGTATGTATGTACGCGATTTGTTGTGCAACCGCCAACTTCCGCAACTTTTGAGATATCTAGTTAAACTTTGAGATTCTAGTTAAATTTTTTTACATGGATAGATTATTAAAAGTTGGTTAGTATAGAATTTTTAGTGAGAATCGGTGAAGGGATCCATTATTTATAAAATTTTGAATTTTTTAAGAAATGTTTGTACACGTAACTTTCGCAAATTTTGAAATATCGATATTAGATATTTTATATTAGTCTCTATCTTTAGATATAGAGGAGAATTTTAGTTCACTTACCTCTGAAGAGAAAGACGACGAGGAAGATGTTTGGTACAGGGCGAAAGCTCTACCTAAGAGGCTTCTTGGTAGGCATCTCCGTCGGCCGCTTCCTCATCGCTATGAGCCTCTACTTAGTCCTGGGAGTTGAAATTATTAAACCTAAAAAGCAAATTATTAATTATTATATATACATAATCAAAAATATATCGAAAAATGATAATTAATTGCCAAATAAAATAGTTGAAACTAATATAAACATATATATTTATCTCTTGCGATACCTTTATTGATTATTACTTCTCCAAGTTCTTAAAAATGGAAAAAGTCGTGATATTTCCCGAATCATTCAGATGCGCTCAGAATTGAGCGAGAAACAATATGTAACGCAAATCCGTAGATTCGCTGGAGGAATAGGAGATGAGAGATTACTCACGTGAGCGTAATTTTAAAGAATGTTTATTAGAAAACACTGGGAGCGAGCGATGACACGTATCCCGCACTTAGATCGGAAATTTTCTAAATGTCCTCCGATGACCTGCCTTTCTCCGCGTTTCGGAAATCTTGAAGGGCTTCTTGCGAGAAGCCCACGCGAGAACGAAAATCTTGTGCGCGAACGCCGGATGATTTTTAGCGCGAGGCAGAAGACTTCACTAACAAACAAAGCGATTAAACAATTTAACTATAAAGAATTGATCGCCGCGATAATATGATGCGATCGTGAGACACTTCGATTTTAAATTGAAGAGAAAGCGAATTTGATTATGAGTGGCGCGACTCGACACGAGAATAAGACACGAGAATAAACACGAGAAATTATGATCGACCAGCTCGAATCGTTGTCGTAGGCAGACTGACTAACGCCCGGTAAGACTTGCGATTGACCAAATTCCATAATAGGTTATTTTCGGCATCGAAGAATTTCGAGAATCTAGGTGTTTGTCATAGTTTTTTATTGTAAGGCTCACGCGATCACGCGCCGATCGTCTGATCGCGACGATGTTTATCCTCGCTCGTATTTTGATTTTGGCTCTTACCGTTCAGATTTGTCGGTTGAATTTACCGTTTAAATTTATCGACTAAATTTAACGTTTCAATCTTCAACAATATACAATGAGTTTATATAGTTTGACAATATTTTTATAATAATGAACCATCCCAGACAGCACACAATATTTATGATAAATATTCATAAATATTTTTTACTATTTATTTTTTAAAATATCATATAAATATTTTATGCATATTTCGTTGCGCAAAAAAAACAAACTATTCGAGAACTAGAAAATATTAAGTTTCAATCAAAACAAAAAGCTATGACTAAATTAGAAGATGAAACCTAAAGAAACCTAAAGAAACGGTTAATAATTTTCTTTTAACAAATAACAATAATGAGAATTAAGAAGAACTATCAAATGTCCAAGAAGTACATAACAAACACTTTCATGAACATGCAATGGATTTTGATAGAGTATCAATACAGTGATAGTGATGTACATACTGAAATAGATGCATCTAGTATTGACGGTAATATTAATTTACATAACAAAGATATGGAAAATCCAGAAAAATTGCTTGCCAAACAATTTAAATAAAAAATAAAAAATTAGGCTAAAGAGTTTAGAGTATTCCATAATTGCTTAAAAGGATTGTTAGCTATTTTAAATGAACATACAGAAATAGATTTTCCTAAAGATCTTCGCACGCTTTTAAGAACACTAAGAACAACGCATATAGAAAATATGGGACGTGGACAATACTGTCACATAGGATTGACAAAAGCTGTCGAAGAAATAATTAAGAAACGACGGAAAACTAGTTAAGAAATTACCGATGTAAAACTATATATAAATATTGATAGTGCACCTATAGGAAATTCTACCGAAAGGGGCTTTTGGCCGATATTATGTATTGATACAGAATTACGTCAAGTTAAAGTGATAGGAGTTTATTATGGCACAAGCAAGCCTGAAAATGTTAATGACTTCTTAAGAACTTTTATTGACAAAGCGATAACTGTTGTAACAAACGGTTACCAATTTGATAACCAAATAATCAGAATAACAATTAGTGCATTTATATGCAATTCGCCGGCGAAAGCTTTCATTTTAAATGTTAAGTATCATGATGGTTACAACAGTTGCACTAAACGCACTATTGAAGGGGATTATACAGGGTGGCCCTGAACGTTCCAGCCAGACTTTGAGATCTTAAATTTAATTCTGAACAAAAAATTTCCTATAAACATAGGTCGAAAAATGCTTCCTTAAAAAGTTATCGCTCAAAAACCTCTGATGCAAAGAAAGAGTAAAAGATGAAACTTAATAAATTTCTTGAAAAACGATAAAAATAAAGAATAAAAATTTTTTTCTTTTATGAAAATAAAATAAATTTTTTTAAACTGAAATATAGCACGTAATAGTAGAAAATGAATAAAGACGTGAAAAAACTAACTGTTCTCAAAATGTTCCCCTCCCCCTAACTGCAATACATTTTTGGCATCGAGTAATGATCGATTTAATTTGAAAGATAATTCAATTTTCTACAACTTTTGTTTCGATACTTTTTGTTAAAAGACACACATTTTCCATGATATTTGGAAAAATGTGTAAAATAATCACGATTTCAGAGGTTTTTGAGCGATAATTTCTTAAGAAAGCATTTTTCGACCCATGTTTATACGAAACTTTTTGTTCAGAATTAAATTTTCTATAAGATCTCAAAGTCTGGTTGGAACGTTCGGGGCCACCCTGTAAAAAACCGTACGTGTTTCCCCATATCAAAATATGCTTCACTGAAACAAGATGATAAGTTTAGAAATTTTGATTATGAGGATTATCAACATGGAGAAACCATTTTGAAAGAGATAACAAATTTTAGCTTAGTGTTTAAATTTTAGTGTCGAATATTGCATTGGATAGCATCCATCTTGTTTATCTTGGCGTAATAAAAAAGCTCATTAGGCTGTGGATGCAAAATAATTCAGTCAATGTACGACTTTCAGATATACAAATAACAGAGATTTCTATTAAACCTGAAGATTTTATGAAAATGTTGCCAAATGGATTTGCAAAAAGGTCTAGACCCTTAAAATATTGGAAACAGTGGAAAGCTACTGCATATCGACATTTTTTACTTTATTTTGGGCCCTTTTGAAAAACATTTTACCGTCAAATGTATACAAACATTTTTTAATGCTTTACACGGCTATTACAATACTTAATAATCCTTCTTTAATATTATAGTAACATAATTTGTCTCTAGCAGATAAACTTTTACGTAAATCTGTTCAAAAATTTTCTGATATTTATGAATCTGAAAATGTTCTCTATTTTCTTGTTGCAAGAATTTCTTCCGAGCTTTTCAATATAGAGCATGATAAGTAAAAACACTTTTGTCCATATCCCTCTTGATCACAACCTATTGAGCATTCTTGTAATGCATGAACAGGTATTTGACAAATGTGCACTAATTGGTTTGTCATTATTGATATAAGCTGGAGATTTTAAAGCTTGTTGTGCAGTTTCGACACTTTGAATTTCTTCTTTTTTGTTCATGCACTTACCATATACTAATTTAATCCTTTGAGAACGTATCATTCTCTTCTATGTCCACAATCTTCAATTTGCCGTGCAAAAAATCTAAATAAACTTTTATAAATTCGTCCACTCTCTTATCGGCAAATTATAATTTTTTAATCTATTATTTTTTAATTTATTAAATTCTCCTTCGATTGCTGCGCTGGACGCTGGCACTCATCCATAATCAAAGTCATCGTGACAAATACATGACCATAAAAGAAACATATTTACATCTTTTAATAGACGTTCCGCTAAAAGTGGAAAATAATGAGCGTTGTCACGATCACCAATTTCGTTTACGTTTTTTTCCACTTCTTTATTAATTTCAGCACTTCACTATGACTATTCATTATCTAGGTCTTCAATTATGTTCTCATTAGCATTTGGATATTTTTCTTCCAAATCTTCATTATTTTCATAATCTGATATATCTGTAACATATTAGCAAACTAATAAACACATGCAATTTTAAAGTTTAAGTTAAAATATGCTTTCTTTTATATTTCTATGAAAAATTTAGAGAAATTATGTATAAATGGCAATTAAATATAAAATATTTACATATTATATATTCAGTGTGTTAATGCACTTTGCATACTGATAGATAATATAATATACGTATATCTATTCTAAATTGAAATCTTTTGAAAATATTCTTATTCTTTACTTTAATCATTTCAGTAAATATCATAAAAAAAATTTCTTTTTCCGTGCACGTACGTTACAAATTCACACATCTTCACACAAATAATTCCGATTTATGTTGAAAAATCAAATCATCTTAGAAATGTTGCAAGAGTTTGTTTATACTACTTTATATTTGAATATACAGAGTATCCCGAATTTCGAGCAACCTTATATACTAATTTAATAAAAATAATAATTAATATTATAATGAGAATAGTAAAAAGAACTAACCAGTTATAACAGATTTTTCTAGAATCTATTCTTTTCTTTCTCGCAGCGAGTTTCTTCGCCTTGCCAATTTACCTTCCGTTTCAGACCGTGTTGTTAATATGGCTTTAAATATGATAGCAGCTTTGTCTATGTTTCGACACCTAATTGGTTGACCGATAGCAGCCATATAAAAATTTTTTTATTTTTTGTGACATTCTTAAAAAAAATTGCGTACATTTTAATAAAGTGCGCAACATCTATGCGTATGTGGCACTCTGGTATGACTTTATTTTTGTAAGCATTTGCATAATCTTTTATTGTTATGTAAGATGTAAAACATTGAATAGCAGTATTTAATATATATAATTCTTTATTGATCCCCTTGGGGTTACAAAACAACCATCCTACACAACATACAAATAAAAAACAACGCAATACATCTTTTTCTTACAACTAAACTCTTAGTCTATCCCGCAATCTTAACCTATACTCCATTACCCTACCTAATACACACACACACTACGCATCTACGCTGTCTTACCCACTAACTTAGCCTATGGATCTCCGTTTCCGTTTATTCACATTCTCCCTCATCCACTCCCGTACTCTTCCACTCATTCACCCTTTCCCCCCTTCTTTCTTCCAATTCCCTCATCCATCTCTCCCCCTCCCCCTCCTCCCCTAACACCATCCCTACATTTTCCTGCCACCCACCCTCCTTCCCCCAATCCGTGCAATCCTCCCAAACGTGCTCCCACGACTCCAACACCCTCTCACACTCCCTGCATTTCCTTCCCTCCTCCCCTTCCCAGTATCTCCCTTCTCTCATCCCATTCCCTAATCTAAATCTTGCTACCCTTTGCCATCTACTTTCCCCCCATCCTTTTTTTAAATACCCCGGCACTCCTTCCCCCTTCACCCATTTATACCACCTATTATATTCCGACCCCCATATCCTTTTCCATCTTTCTTCTTTCTGCAACTTTCTTTCTCTCTCAATCATCTCTTCCCCCCTTAATTTCACCATCTCCTCCATTTTCCACCCCCTTTCCTCTATAAATCTCCTCCTCTCCCCCTCCCATCCTATCCCTTCCTTTCCTCTCCTAATCCTTCCCTTCATCTCCTCCCAACACTTCCTAGCCAGCTCTCCCCCCTTACCCTCCTCCAATTTCTTCTCAAAATTCCAAGCTTTCATACCCGCCCTCCCCCTCAACAAATCCCTCTGCAATTCCTCCCTTACCATATATCCCGGCGTATACCTTTCTACTCCTAACACCCACTTCAAATACCTGTCCTGCAATTTTTCCACCCTCTCCCTTTCCTTCCACCCCCACACCTCCACCCCATAACTAACCACCGACCATACTAGCTTATCAAACAACCAAATCCTTTTTCCCCAATCTCCCCCAAACCTCCTTTTTCCTATCCCCCACACCTGCCCCAATAATGCTGCTCCCTTCCTAACCCTTTCCCTCACATGCGCATCCTGTTTTCCATCCGACCTCACCGTGTACCCCAAATACTTAAACTCCCTCACCTCCTCCAGCAATTTTCCCTTCCAAAACCATTTTACTTTCTTCCATCTCCCTCCTCCCTTTCTACATCTCATTACTTTAGTCTTTGCCACATTCACCTCCAAACCCTTCCTGTCCATATAACTCTCCAACTTTCCTATCATCCCCTTCATTCCTCCTTCATCCTCCGCCAACAACACTATGTCATCCGCATACGCCAAAGTATACACCTTCCCTCCCCCCAGCCTGACCCCACCCCACCCTCCCCTCTTCAGTTCATCATCCACGTCCGCCAACAACAGTGTAAACAAACATGGACTCAACGGGCAACCCTGTCTCACCCCCCTCACTGTCCAGAACCTCTCCCCCTCTCTTTCCCCCACCCTCACCCTACTTACCGTCTCCCTCAAAACCTCCCCACACCTCTCAATTAGACCCTCCCTTACTCCTCTTGCCCTCATCGCCTCTATTAACACCCCTCTATCCACGGAATCAAACGCCGCCTTTAAATCCAAAAACATAGCTATCATTCTACCTCCTTTCTCTCCCACCTGCCTATTAATTAAATAATTGAGCACATATATGTTGTCTATCGTCCCTACTCCCTTTCTGAACCCCGTCTGACTTGCCGGTATCAACCGCTTCCGTTCCACCTCATTCCTCAACCTTTCCGCCAATACCGCTACATACACCTTATATCCCGTCTGGGTTAACGTTACCCCTCTATAATCCTCTACCCTATCCCCCTCCCCTTTTTTCAGTATCGGCACTATTATCCCCTCCCTCCATTCTCTTGGCCACTCTTCCCCTTTCCAAGTCCTTCTACACACCCCCCAAATCCCCTCCTCCACCTCTTCTCCTCCATACTTCCACACCTCATTCGGTATTCCATCCCCCCCCGCCGCCTTGCCATCCTTCAACTTCCTTATCACTTTTCTAACCTCCTCCCTTCCGATTTCCTCCTCTTCATTCTCCCCCATCTTCCTTCCTATCCCCCTTATTACCCTCCACTCCACTCCCCCCAAGAGCCCTCTAAAAAAACCATCCCATTCCTCCATTTCTATCCCTTCATTCACTCTCTTCTTGATCCTTCTTTCTCTATTTATTATCTTCCAAATCTGCCCTTCCGTTTTCACTTCCCTCACCTCTCTCTCCCACCTCTCAGCTTCCTTCCTCTTCTTTTCCTCACATATGACCTTGTACCTCCTCTTTTCCTCTCTATATTTATCCCCTGTCCCCTCCCCCCTCCTCCATCTCCTTAGCTCCCTCCTAACCACTTCTTTCCCCTCTTTACATTCCTCATCCCACCATCCTTTTTCCTTCCTCCGTTGCTTTTCCTCTTCCGTCTTTTCTAACGCTCTCAACACCCTACCCTTCAACTCCCCCCACTCCTCCTCTATTCCTTCCTTTCTTCCCTTCCTTTTCCCAACCTCTTCCCCAAACCCCTTTCTACCCTCCATCGTCCAAACTCCTCTTCTCATTCTGCCCCCACTTCTTGCTCCCCTCCCGCTTTTCTCCCAATTCACCCCCCTTATCCATACTGTGAGCGGATGATGATCCGAGTCCACTCTCGCTTCCACCATCATTTTCTCTACTCCTTCCCTCGTTCTCTCATCCCCTACCACATAGTCAATTACCGATTCCCCCCTTCCCCCTGTATACGTCCATTCCCCTTTTACATCCCCCTTTACATTCCCATTCAAAATTGACCACCCTTGCTCTTCCAGGAACCTACACAATCTCCTCCCTTCTCCATTCACTTTTTTGTCTTTTGAGTTCCTGCATCTTCCTTCCCCCTCTTCCTCACTCCCCTCTTCCATTCCTCCCCCTTCCTCCCCCGTTCTTGCATTAAAGTCTCCTCCTATCAACACTCGCACACCTTCCTCTCTTTCTTCCATCCACTCTTTTAACTCCTCTAATTTCCTCTCTATATCTCTATTCACATATACCCCCACTATCCTCCACCATTCCCCTAACCATACCTTACATGTCATTAACCCTTCCTTATTTCTCCTCTCCCTTTCCTTCTCCACCGTCAATCCCACCCTTACTCCCAAAATCATCCCACCCATCGCCCTTCCTTTCTTATTCTTTCTTCCGGCCCACTGCATTTCCCATACATATCCCCTCGGCATCTTACCCCTTACCCTCTCCCAGCTTTTACTATCCACCCACGTTTCGCACAATATCATAATATCCCACCCTTTCAGACCCTCCCAAAACTCTCTATCCTTATTCTTCAGCCCCGCCACATTCCAAAAACCCACCCTATACCTTCCCTTTCCCCCTCTCTTTTCCTCCCCCTCCCTCTCCTCTCCTCTCCCCATGCTCCTCTTTCCCCTCTCACCTTCCTCTTCCTCTCCCACTATCTCTCCTCCCTCCCTGTCCTTTCCTACTCTTATTCTTCCCCCTGATCTTTCCACCCTCTTCCCTCCCCATCCCTTAACTCTTCCTTTCCTTCATTCCATTTCCACCAAATACCATTTATTTGCACTTTTCCATATCCTACCCATACCCTCTTACCTTTTTCTCTCTCTCTCCTTGCCACACTCTCTATTACCCATCTCATCCTTCTTTCTTTCCATGTTAAGTCATCATCCAACCTTATATCTCTGCCCTTTATTTCTCCTCTCCTTCTCATTATCTCTTTCTTCTTCTCTACTTCGTCTATTTTCACTATCGCCGTCCCTTTTCCCCCCTCCTTACTTCCTAAGCATCTCACCCCCTCTACCCTAGCCTCTATTTTTATCTCTTTTAATACATCCTCTACCCTCGCCCTCACCTCTCTTTCCCCTCCCTTTACTCCTCTTACTACAATATTCCTCCTTCTCTCCTCTCTTTCCTTCATCTCCATCCTTATTTCAATTTCTTTAATTTTCCCCTCTAATTCTCCTCCTCTTCCCTCCCCCTTTTTCCCTCCCCCCCTTCTCTAAGTTTCATCTCTCGCCATTCATTCTCTAGCGCCTCCACTCTTCCCTTCATCTCTTCTCTCTCCACCCTGCCTCTCTCATCCATTTCCTCCATCTGTCTCCTCACTATCCCATCTATTTCCTCTCTTAGGTCTTTCATGTACCCCCTTAACATCTCCCCTATCATCTCCCTATCTTTCTGCATTTCTTTCCTCATTTCCTCCTTCACCCCCTTTAACCCTTCCTTTAACTCCTTTTTCCATTCCTCTTTCATTTCCCTCCACCATTCCATCTCTCCTACTCCCCCCCCTTCCAAACCCCTCACCGGTGACCTTTGAACCCTTTTCCCTTTCCTACCCTCCCCCACATCTTCACCCCCTTTTTCCTCTGCCTCTCTCTCTATCACTTCCCTTTTTCTTTTCCACATCTCATCTAAACTCCCCGTGCTCCCCCTTCTCACCTCCCCCGTCTTCAATAATTCCTTTTTTGTCTTATCCTCCATCTCTCCTTCCCTGCTATTTTCCCTGATCTAATCCTCTATTTCTGTCGCCTCTCTATCTTCTCTATTGTCAGTGCTTATTCCCCTTCCTCTTCTGCTTCTGTCTCTATCCCTGTGCTCGCCTCTCTACCTAACTTCTATATTCCTTTCTCTCTACCTCACCGTATGCCGCCGCTCTACCTATCTCACGCTCCCGGTTCTTCACTTCTCTACCACGTGACCCTCTTTCTCTCTTCCTAACCTTACTCTGCTCTGCTCTATCTTTTCCGCCTCCTTGCTTCTATTACCCTCTCCCGTACCTCCACCCTTACTTCTCCACTTTCCCCTCACCTCACTCCTCACTTGCACACCTCTCACTCTCTCACTCACTTCCCTATCTCCTCACTTTCTCCACCTTTCGCTCTGCACACTTCCTACAATACTCTTTCTCACCCACCGGAAACGGAAATCTCAATAGCAGTATTTAATAATACTTTAGAAAAATCCACAACAATTTCACGCGGAAAAGGAGCACCCATTCTGCATCATTCTAGTAACCAGAAGTGAATATTGTTGGTTGTGTACTTTTCGGATAACATTTATATTAGCGAAAATTGTTTGTGTAGATGTGTGAGTTTGTAACTGTGTTAGTACGAAAAAAAAATTATTTATGATATTTACCAAAATGATAAAAGTAAAGAAAAAGAATTTTTTTATAAGATTTCAATTTAGAATAATTTAGAATATAAATATATGCTATATAATATGATATTATATTATCTCTCAATATGTAAAATGCATTAACACACTGAATATATAATATGCAAATATTTTATATTTAATTGCAATTTATACTTAATTTCTCTAAATTTTTCATAAAAATAAAAAAAATATAAAATTATAAAAAAAGCATATTTTAATATAAACTTTAAAATTACATGTGTTTATTAGTTTGCTAATATGTTACAGATATATGAGATTATAAAAATAATGAAGATTTGGAAGAAAAATATCCAAATGCTGATGAGAACGTAATTGTAAACCTAAATAATGAATGGTCACAAAGAGGTGCTGAAATTAATAAAGAAGTGGAAAAAAACGTAAACGAAATTGTTGATTGTGACAACGCTTATTATTTTCCACTTTTAGCGGAACGTCTATTAAAAGATGTAAATATGTTTCTCTTATGGTCATGCGTTTGTCGCGATAACTTTGGTTATAGAGTACCAGCGTCCAGCGCAGCAATCGAAAGAGAATTTAATAAATTAAAAAATAATAGATTAAAAAATTATAATTAGCCGATAAGAGAGTGGACGAATTTATAAAAGTTTATTTAGATTTTTTGCACGGCAAATTGAAGATTGTGGTCATAGAAGAGAATGATACGTTCTCAAAGGATTAAATTAGTATAAGTATTAAATTAGTAATATAATGAGTAATAAGGATTAAATTAGTAAGTGCATGAACAAAAAAGAAGAAATTCAAAGTGTCGAATCTGCACAACAAGCTTCAGAATGTCCAGTTTGTATGAATAAGGACAAACCAACTAGTGCACACGTTTGTGAAATTTCTCAAATACCTATTCATGCATTATAAGAATGCTCAATAGCCTGTGATGAAGAGGGATATGGATAAAAGCGTATTTGCTTATTATGCTCCACATTAAAAAGTTCGGAAGAAATTCTTGCCATACAAGAAATAGAAATTTAGCGAGGATTGAATAACAATAACAAAAAACAACGTACAACAAAATATTTAGGAGACAACCAGCACGGTATAAAAGACTCTCTAGCATGGAGCAAAAGCACCAAGCTACCTATTATTAAAAATGGTAGCACCATAGAGTTACAAGCAGTTAGCATAGATGGTATAAATTATTCTTTAACGAATACTTGCGTATTTGACAGCTTTCTACAAATTGTGCTTGTAGTTTTATCAGATTACAAACATTTTGCAAACAAGGTACATTATTTTAAGTAATTGTTTTTTCCTGAGATTAAATTTAAATAATTATTACACAATAATTATAAAATTAGAATAAAGATATTAAAGTTTATGACTGAAAAATTTGAATTGTTTACATTTTAATTTTTTATAACAATGTCTATTCTGAACGTTGGCAATCTTATATTGTAGTACTTAAGATTTATTTTCAATTATAATATTATTGAGATACAACTAATCAATTTTAAATAAAATATATATATATATATATATATATATATTGATATTAATTTGATCTCTATTTTATTATGTAGATACGTGCAACAGAGAGCAATCCAATATTTTAAATAGCCATTGACGTTTTAAATAAAGGCATCAGAGCACACATATACAAGCTCCATGCACAAATATTAAAGCCTATTTTTATTATCAAAGATCCAAAATCTGAACTTTGTTTGCAAATGGATTGCCAAACCAATGTTGGATATTTGGCCAGTATGCTTTCTAAATATACACCAAGTTTTGAAGAAAAATCAGTTTGCAATATGGGATGTCCAACACGAAAAAAGAAATTCCCTATTGCAAAAATCGATTCAAACATAATATTGGAAAATAATTTCTACAATATTATAAGTGATAACATTATATTAACCGGAAAAAGTGTTATCAAACGAATTGCCCAGGTTTTGAATCAATGACACTCTGTAAAATAGGTAAATAAAACTATGTCATGTTTTTAAAAAGTTTGGATACTCTTTACCAAGATTTTAATTTTATTTAATTTATTTTTTGGATCAAACATTATTCCAATAAATTTGTGATAATTATTACTTGTCACTAAAATACATATTGAAGATTAAATCTCAAGTAAATAAAGAATAGAAGTGATATAAAAAAAACAATTCTCGATCTAAAAGATTCTATAATAACTCATTTCAATTTAACGCTCATAGTAATTTTCTCTCTCTTTACAATAGTTCCTACAATATTTTCATAATTATACCATTTATACCACAAATCTATATTTATAATCTATATATCACAAATCGTTCAACAGACAGACAGACACACACACACACACACACACACACACACACACACACACATATTTTCATTTCAAATCTTTTTCAGGTCTTATAGTATTATTTGACATTTGTAATTTTTAAAGTAAAAGCCAATCTATAAAATTACAAGATATACCAAAAGTAATCGAAAATCCACTATATAAAGAAAATGATTTACAATTACTAGAAATTGTAGATTACAAAAAACCAGGGTTGGGAAAGTTACTTTATAAAAGTAACTCGTTACCGTTACCGTTATTTTTTCTAAAAAGTAACTCGTTATCGTTACTCGTTACCAATTTTAAAAAGTAACTCGTTACCGTTACAGTTACTAAAAAGTAACGAGTCGTTACAATTTCCGTTACTTTTTTATAATACAAACTAATAAATTATTTTGCATAAGAAAAACTTTTACAAAATTGTAAGCAAGATTTCATTTAAGGTTTATTACAAAATAAATGATTAAATTTTATCGAAATTCTTTATTCATTTTTAATAAAATTTGTTGCTCCATAGTATCATCATTTAAATGCCCTCTTTGTGGTGTTAATACAGAGCCACCGATGCTAAACATTCTTTCTACAGATGCACTGCTTGGTAGAGCTGTATTATATTTAATAAAAAGTTTTTTAAGGTTTGGATAGTCGTTTAACATTTTTATATTACAATTATTTGATTTTAAAAACCGTTGCAATTCTTCTTATTCAGATTCATTTTGCACCGTTTTTTGCTCAAAAATGAAAAAATTATCGTGATCGTCAGATTTTCCAGCTTTTGAAGAATTTTCAGTTGATCGGATTCCCAATAAATCCTCCAAGTAATTTTCAGCACGTTTTCTTTTTTCTCCGTTTAACCAGTTTAACTTAAATTTTGGATGTAAACATGCTGCTATTATTAATTCTTTTGTTTCAAATATTGTAAGAAATTTAAAATCAAATATAGTAAATTAAGCGACATTGTTTGTTTTATTGAAATTAATACTTTTGAATCAATAGTTTAAAATAAAATAATATTTTTCAATTAAATCCTTATTTAAAATTAACTAACATATGTATTAATCAAATTAATAAGTTACCTTTTATTTAAACCTTACTGAATAGCTTCAACTAATGAATGGCAATCTATAAGGTCAGATTTATTGAGATTTTCTAATTTTCGTTGCAAGGTACTTAGAACTGGTAGTAAATGAGAGCTCTGCTTTTCCGAAAAGATAAAGCTCTCATTGGATATCGCGCGTCGCGTCATCGCACTGGTCTGCAAGAGCCATAAGTTGATCAATCACATTCAAGCATTTTTACAACATAATAAGAATGGTAATTGGTCGATTTGCTTACGGCTTTACGGTTAAGATAAAAATTTTATCACGCACAATAGCAAGAATAATATCTTAAATAAATCAAAAAATTTGAAAAAAGTAACGATAAAAGTAACTGTTAAATTCGTTACTCGTTACCGAAAAATGTAACGAAGTTACTTTTTCCGTTACAAATAAAATTTGTAACGCCATTACCGTTACAGTTACCGAAAAAAAGTAACTGTAACGATAACGGCGTTACAAGTAACGCGTTACTTCCCAACCCTGCAAAAAACCTCCAATGCCACGAGAATCCTATACGGAAATAGTATTGTACATAGCATTGGACGACAATTACTCAGGAATTTGAAAACTAGACCGAATACAATGATCTCGTATCAGCAGCAAAAAATATTAAAAGAACACAACAGGTATATCCACCCATTCTCATGTATGTGATTAAAAATCAAATAAATTATACATTACAAAACAAAAAGTTTCACTTATTGTTCCTAAAAAATTGAACGTATCTGTAAAAAATCGAAACATTTAAATAATTTATATTATTTTTGTCCTATCTTATTATATGTAAAAAAAATAAATTAAGAAAGTATATTACACATGATAAATTTTAAAAAAGTACATAAATATTTTTTTAAATATAAAACGCATTCTATACTTAAATTACAAAGAACAATAATATTAATTATACAACAAAATTAAAAAATTGTTATAAACTAAAATATGTAATAAAAATGGAAATTTTAAAACCAAAGAGATGTAATTAATTGAATTATCCGATTAATTTACAGTTTTAAAGTGTTGTGCTAATGTAGGATATAGCCAGGGGTGGTTTTCAAAGGTTAAGGTTGGCACAACAAAATCGGATTCATTGCAAATCGCGAGCAAAAATCGCAACAAAGTTAAGGAAACGTAATCAACCGGAATATCTGATTAATTTACAGTGTTGTGCTAATGTAGGTAGTCAAGGGTGGTTTTCAAAGATTAAGAGTGGAGCGACAAAATCGGATTTATTGCAAATCGCAAGCAACTAAATCAAAAAAACATAATCAACCAAAATATCTGAGTAATTTGCAATTTCAGAATGTTTGCGAGAGGTAATTTTGGGGATGGTTTTCCGGATCAAAAAATTTTTTATTCTGTCGTTATTGTAAGGAGCAAAGTGATCTTCTCAAGAATTGACGATCGGGCCTGTGTCCGATTGGGTCTGTGTCCGATCGAGCCCGTGTCCGATCGGGACTGTGTCTGATCGAACATGTGTCCGATCGGGTCTGTATTCGATCGGGAAATATTGTCGTGTCCGATCGATAATGTGCGCAATCGGGACGATCCCGTGCACAACAGGGATCCGAACGGGAGTCGCACCCGTCCAAATCTCAAGCAACCAAATAGATAAGCCCAAAACAAACATAAGGCTCGTGACTGTAAATCTCGACAAACAGAGTTGTGTGCCTACCATTCAAGTCAGTATTGATAACATATTTACAACTTTCATATTAGAGTTCATATCATATTAGAGTTCATATAGACTTTCATATTAGATACGGAATCTGGGCCAAATATAATCAAAGAAAATCTTTTTCCCGAAGAAATAAACATTAATTACACTAATATTCTCAAATTAAACAGTATAAATAATTATCCTGTCTACACTTTAAGTGAGATTATGTTAACTCTTTTTGAAATACCGGTAATATTTCATATTGTATCTAACGATTTTCCGATATCACAATCCGGCATCTTAGAAAACGATTTTTTTAAATAAACCTCATCGAAAATATTGTAGATTACCCACAAAGACATTCCGGAATCAATATATCTTTCTTATCACCTGAAGCCATTATAGTAAGTAGTATAGGGGCAACTATAGCGAGACACAACAAACCCCCACTCCTCGGCCACTGGCGCCGACCCCCTGCTGTGTGTCTGTCTGGCCACGCCCACCATAGGTACCTATGGAAAAAAGAGGGGACTCGTGGACGTCTACGAGACAATTTTTATTATTTAAAAAAAAGGGGGGAGGGGATGCGTGGACGTCTACGAGACAATTTTTTTTTTATTTTAAATTTTAAATTTTTTCCTTTAAAATTTTTTATTTTTTTTTTCCGGGCGAGTGGAAATTCTCGGGGTTCGAACCTGGGTCCTCCACATTTCCAGACAGGGTCTTAGTATATGCTGGGCTAGCTGAAATATTATTAGAATAAGGATTAGATGTAGTATTTGTAGAGAGTAGTCCTCCGGCATAGAGGGCCCTACGCTCTGATTGGCTTCCCTATAGTTGCCGGCAGTTTGATTGGATGAGGAGCATGTTTCTGAGTGAGAGGGAAAAACGCGGCAAAATAACACGTGTGTAAGAATCGGCAAGATGGCGACTACCGAGGATGGAGATATCGTGCAATATACGCATCTCCGCTTCACCACCCCTACGGAAAAACCGAGAAATGTACGGTATATTTCATCCTCTCCTCCGACCTCTTTGTGAAAATACAAAATCGGATAAGGTATTGCTAGAATAAAGTAACTGATACGTCGGGGCTGAACACGGGCGTACATGTACGGGTAGGGTTGACCGGGCGGCCGAGGTGCACTAGGCAGGTAGACATTCGGTAACGTCATCGCTGGAGAGGATAGAAAGGGTCATGAAATACGGGTACCTGAGACTGTTTGACACGGAGTCTTAGGACGGAAACTATGACGTCACGGAGACCCCGGGAAGAAAGGATAGGAAAAGAGAAAATGTTTTTACGTAGCATTATTTTAAAAACAGTTTTATTTATATTTATTTATATTTCTTACATAAGAATATTATGCTTTGTACAATAAAAAATTATTTTACATAAAAATATTTGTACAATAAAAATTCTTATTTACAATTAAATATAACTATATTGCGTAGCAAAAAAGATTATCTTGTAACGGTTCACCTTTCCCGTACGCCGCGGATCAAGGCTCGCCGGTGCCAGGATTCGGGAGAAGGGGGAAACTCCAACTTACTTTACCTTCGGGTAATCGGTTTAAACGAATCTGTTTATTCATGCGGTTATTACAAACGATACTTAATACTTACAGCTAAGCGCGAAGCAACATGCGGGAACGGTGCGGGTATACAGTTGTGCGCGTGGAGCCCGGGCAGCGAGCGTGGCTCAAATGGCCGTGTTCCGCAGTCGCGGGATTTGCATGCAATTAACCTACGATTATTATTATTGGGACAGTACGGATCTTAAACACTACGGGGTGTCGCGGGGCCCTCAATGTAATTCCAACTGCCTGACTGCCTTATCCTTAAAAGGACGGGGCGTCGGCGTTCTCGGTGTTCTATCCTTAAAAGGACTGAAGCTCCCGTAGTAGTTTGAGGGCCGGGGGTGAAGATAGAAACGGCGCGACACTGGCGGGAATTCTAAAGTCTATTTTATTCTCTAGTTAAAAGTCGCGGTATGTACAATGCGGTCTTATAATACGAACAGGTCGCGGTGTATTCACAAAGCGATACGAGAAGCTACTAGAACGCGGAGACCAAAGCGGTCTTACGATACAAACGGGTCACGGTATATATGCAAACGGTCTTACGGTATAACGCGGTGCGAACTTATCGACTAGTAGGAGGCGCCGTCCCAGCAACCGGGAAGCCCGGCATAACCACGGGTAGCCCGTGACCTGGTTTAACGCGGGGTAGGATGCGCCGTCCCAGCAACCGGGAAGCCCGGCATAACCACGGGTAGCCCGTGACCTGGTTTAACGCGGGGTAGGATGCGCCGTCCCAGCAACCGGGAAGCCCGGCATAACCACGGGTAGCCCGTGACCTGGTTTAACGCGGGGTAGGATGCGCCGTCCCAGCAACCGGGAAGCCCGGCATAACCACGGGTAGCCCGTGACCTGGTGTAACGCTAGGTATTAGGGTGCGCCGTCCCAGCAACCGGGTAGCCCGGCGTAACTACGGGTAGCCCGTAGCCTGGTGTAACGCGGTATAGGTTTCGGATCTGGAGTTGTACGAGGTAGGACTCGGGATCGGGAACTGGTAACGCTACGTTTGCCGGAGCGCCTTATATACCGGCGGTCGGCCTCCCACTCACGCGAGTCGGCGCATGGTGGGGCGGCCCCGCGGTGGGGCCGCGACACGGGTGTGGAAGTTTAGGGGCGCCATAGGCGCCGAGCCTCAAAATTGCGGGCGGCTGGTCGGCCCGCGAGGCTGGTAACGGTATCGTTACAATCTCTTAGCACGAGGGAAAATACGCGATTTCGTTATATTGCAACTTTAAAAACGAGAGTTGAGAAAACAGAGAAGAAAAATTATCGTTCTGCTACATAGCCGTATGGTAACGAACAATGACTATTGATAAATTTACGTTTCATCAATACAGGAGCACATACTTCAGTTTCATAGCGTGTTACCAGCTCATGAAACACAGTACGCCAAATTGCTCTAAACCGTAAGTTTATCGAAGTTCCAGCCGATTCTTCCTCATTTTCTTCATTTTCCCGTACCCTTTCTTTAGCTAACATCAAATTTCTAATACTAAGAAAATTGATTAGTTGAGAGTTTTCAAAATTTAAGGTTATGCCCTTCACTTTGCAACATTCGTGTGTTCGTCCGTCCGGTGCACGAACAATGTACGCATAAAATTTAGGGCCACCAGATACGAACGTCTCGATATAGCTACCGCGGCCGTAACTTTCAAGCTCGTCCGTCATATCGCCTAGAAAATTTCCCGTACGTGGTTCATACGTTCGGGTCACCGCTGCTCACGTAAATACATGAATCCGTATCATAATACAAAACGCGACGATCTAATCGCTCTAAATAAGAATATAATTTAAACGCGTCTGCGCCGTCGTATATGCAGCTATTACAACATTCGTTATCGGTGAGGGAATCTTGTCGCAATCGCCACGAAAGATATATTACCTCGTCGTTTACGGGTAATATGCCGGTTATCTCGTGCTCAGCACTCATCATCAATGTCGCAAAACGCTGAGGCGTTCTCACGACTTCGGTATTTGGTAAATTGGATCGCTGGCCGAATTTTCCCCAAAAAGAATTTAAGCACAGCTTCGCGACAGAACGTAAACCGGGATTCCGAGTGACGTTACGTTTATCAAGAACGATACCTTCGGTTTTCTCGTACTCCCTCAGATATCGTTCTTTAGCATCGTCGTCGTTTTCCCCGCATTCACACGGCCATCCACTGGCTTCTTGTTTAAGCTGCAAGAATGTATTTATATATTCGGTGAACAATCCGCCTTGACGTGTCGTATGATCGAATTGGCTAACTTTATATTGCCAAATCTCGCTTACAACTGTCACGAGATAATCCTTTCCGTTGGCCTTGCGTAATTCGTAGGTCACCCACGTACCCTCGAATTCGCGTTCACGAGCATCGTCATGTGTACAGGGCACCTGCGAAAATGTTTCGCAACAACTGCGGCATAAAGCAAAAAGCAATTTTCCCTGCACACGATATGGGAGTACCGGATGAAATAGGTCGCGTGGTGGGAGTACTCTGCAACGTATGAGTCTTTCAAGCGTATCGAAATTATAATTCGGTGCCCTTCCGATTATTGCGGAACATTCCTCGCCGACGTAAATATCCGGATGGTCGATTGGGAACAAAGAGGGTACAAAGAGCACACGTCCACGTATCGTATTTTCTCCGTACCCGTAACCTCATAACGAGTCACGATATTTCCCGTGCGGCCGCCGAAAAATGCATCGCGAGGATCGAGCGGAGATGTTTCCACCATCGGATGATTTTCGAGATATTCGCGCATTTCGTGATTATCGCGTCATAATTTATCAAAATTATTTTTAACAAAAAAATTAATTGTTCAACTGAATCTTTTTTTCATTGTCAATATTATAGAGCTAAATTTACTTCCGCAATGTAAAATATCATCCGCTAAGTCTGCATATTTTTCTTCCTCTATAAGATGCAAAGATCATCAAGCGAATTATCTTTTCAAATAAACATATTAAAATAATCATCAAACAAGAGAGTCTTTTCAAATAAACAGTAAGATGTACCGACACTATTTGCGCACGTACAAATTCGATACGATACAACACACACAAATAATATTGTTTTCTAAAATAATAAATTATTGTTTATTTTACAATCACCAAAACAATGAACAGCTAAAAGCACTTATTAATAATTATAAATTATTTTACTTTAACAATAAATTTGTATTTTTAAATAAATAAATTGAATCAGCAAAAATTGTTCTATTTCACCGAAAAAAAGAAGTTTTGTTGTAACATTAAACTTGTTAAATTCGTTAAATTTAACAAATTTTTAATTTAATAAAATTTTTATTTGTTAAATTTGTCATATTTAATTTTTAATATTAAATTTGTTTCTTTATTTTGTTATAATATTAAATAATTCATTGTAATAGCAAAATATGGACATATTTTTCATATATGCAATAACAACAATTGTATTACTGATTAAAATTCTTTTTCTCTATTAGATCAAAAAACATTTTAATAATTTATAATGATATGTTTATGAAAGTTTACTCTATTTAACTATTGAAAAAAAGTTTTGTTTTCTTACGATATTAAATTACTATTTATACACACACATTTACATCGCAAAAAATATAACCGATACTTTACTATAAGATTTTGTTATACTATTAGTAAGATTCTTTTCATTCTTACCTCTAAAAATTCGGGTTTATAGATATTAATGAACGGTTTCATGCCAACCCTAATTATAAAAATACCTTCTTTAGAATGAAACATATATTGCTCAAGCCATTGTTTGCGTTCTACGATAAGTACATAATTAGATATTTAGTATTACTTTGTTTTTGTGACAAAATTTACTAATTATTATACTGATTTACAGTAAATGACAATTTTTTTTTTCATTTATTAATTCCTTTAAACTTTTTACTAAAAATATATAAACAATATTTGTAAAAGCATATAATAACAATATCTTATGTATAAGATTTTTTACCATAGTCCGTTTGCTTCATTAATTTAAATGCCATGCTAAAAGGAAATCTACCGATCTGAGAAATATTTTTGAGCTTTTGTCGAAGAACGTATTGATGATGTACTATCGATATAATTGCGGGAATTATTAAAACTACGAATTATTAATACTACCAAATATGTAATGCATAAATTATTATAAATACTTTGTAAGATTGAATTTTACACTCACACATTGACAAATATTTTATTGACACGATGTTTATATCATTATTATCTTTATTAATTCAGAAAATTATATAAAGATACTTTATTAAAGAAGATGGAATATAATGTGTATATAAATATATATCATCGATGAAAATTGAGTATAAAATTAATGTGGTTGAGAATATTTCGTCGGCAAAACATTTCTCGATTATTTCTATGTAACTCGCCCAAATTTGAAATCTGTGTTCATTAATCGAAAGATTCACGAAATAAATTATTTATATTCATGCAATAAATTATTTATATTTTATTTTTCTACCGTATTTCATTGAGATTTTGAAAAAGTTTTGCGGTTTAAAACGTATAATTATTCTTTTTTGCTTCCTCATAGAGGAAGCTTTGTTTTTGTGACAAAATATTTTTTCGAATTTTTTTATGCCAATGTGTTCAAAATGTTCCAAAACGTCAAAAAATTATATTCCTAGAAAATGTATGTATCTGTGTATGTATGTATGTACGGAATGTTTGTATAACTCTAACTTCCGCAATTTTTGAGATATCTGATCAAATTTTTTATATGAATAGATTATTATAAAAGGATGGTTGATTATGAATTTGGTGATAGAGTCAGCATCAGTGAAAGAGTCCATTTTCTATAAAATTTTGAATTTTTTGAAAAATGTTTGTATACGAATTATACTCGGAAATAATTTTCGCAAATTCTGAGATATCGGGTTAAATTTTTTTACATAAATAGAGTATCATCAAAAACGCTGAAAGTGAAGATAATTTCCAGCACGTGCAAAAATGTTTTGGTCAACAACGGAATATTAGTATTGAAACAGTTATCAAGTCATTAAAATGCATTACTGACAGCTCCGTTCTTTTAAACTGTTTATCAATGTTTCTTGTGTGTTATCTTTTCTTATAATAAAATTAATTAAGTTTTTCTTAAATGAGTTTTTATATTTCTGAAAATCTATAATCTACAATGTAAATGTATAATTTATAATTATATAAAAATAAAAAAGTATGTAAATTAGAAAATAGCATATTGCTTCTTTATCTTCTATATCTTTTTATTTCGCTCACAAAGTTTCCTCTATAGGGAAATAAAAATTGAAAAACCCACTTACTTTAAGGAACTTAAGTTTTGTGAGATAAAATAAAATAATGAGGAAGTAATGCGCAAGTTTCTAATTTGCATGATTTTCAGTTTGTTTAACAATAATTTAAAGATATGATATATATATGTGTTCACAAAATATTAAAGCAATATTGAATTTCAAATTTTTGATTAAACGTACATTTGAGCATAAGCGCTCCATCATTACTGTTTAATTGAAATATATGTACAGTATATAACCGAGTTTCAAAGAATTATAATTTGCAAAATTAAGTATCCGCCCGTATTTTGTTTCATGAGTTTCATTATTAAATTATTACATTTTAACTTTGCACGAATTACTTTGTGTCTTGAAAAAAATAAAAAGCAAAACCACGAATTTTATCTAAATGATACTGAAAAAAATGCAAGATTTCGGTACTTACTGTTTGTTACGTTGGAGCAAACAATAATGCTTTGCCAAAATATTTGTTACTTTTAGCAAATATCGCTGCGCTTTACTACTAATTATAAATCATAATTTATCGTGTTTTATATATATATAAATATAGTATAACTAAATATAATAAAATAACCGAGAAAAAGAGAGAGGAGAAGAATAGATGCTTTAAAAAAGATGTTTTAGAATAACTTTTTTTTTAAAGCAGAATATTATATAATTGTGTTTACTTCTTCTCGACATAAGATTCGATCACGAAATGTTGCATCTTAATCTTTATTATTCAAGTCTTAATCTTTATTATTTTATCCTATCTTATTTTTATTTTTAATTCTCATTTTGCGCGACTCGAACCAGCAATATATAATATGCAATGCAATACACACAACGGAACCGTATCGCTTATCTTATATGATTTCTCCTCGCAAACATTTGAAATATTTCTATACGATTGTGTGAACTACCCTTTGATAACAATGAGGTACGAGATGTAAACGAGATAAAAACGATAATTGTTTGCATATACATAGTATATCTAACAATAAGTAATAATATACAGGGTGTAACAGAGCGCCGTATCAGCCGTTTTTTGAGGAAACAACGCATTTTCGTGAAAAATGTTTCATACAAAAGTTGTAGAGCTCTAAGTGGCGTATTATATAATAATATTAGTATGACCTTGAATAACACCGTCACATAATGACATTATGTTTATAATTTGCAAACTTCTTGCGTATTCAGCTGATCATGATTGTTACTTGCCAAATCGGTTACGATAATATTTTATAAATACTTGATTCTTGCTTTATTCTTGACAGAAAATTTTTTACAATCGGTAATTACTGTTAAATTATTGTTCCATTAGTGATATGTGCACACGTATTAGATAATATACAATACATTTATTGCAATTTTACATTTATTAAGCGCATTTTGTTGTCTAAATGCGTTTAATAGTTTAT